>NC_069502.1:1112499967-1112587467 GCF_027579735.1 Bombina bombina | reverse complement strand
AGCACAGATCACTGACTATATGACCATATAATGAGTACCAGTATCTCCAGCTGCAGCTCACACTCCCCAGCCCAGCTCCGGTGCTCTGTCTCAGCTGTGATATTTTCCCCACCACTCCTACATTAACTCCTGTCACTCCTCCTGCATCTGATCTGCTAAGGAAGTTTACAGTCTCTGACCTTTAGTGAGCTACATGAAGTGTTACACACAAACTAGTTCACCTCATAAACCTGGTGTCCGTTGTGATCGTATCTCCGGGTGACACCAGGTTCCGGCTGCCATCTGCTACCACCGTCTCACTCAGCCACTTGCGAGCTACTGGTAACCACTGCCATCCTCATGCTGTCACATTACGGGCCCTACCTATATGAGAGGCAAGCGGGGTCACGTGACGGTAATGACGTTGCGTGCTGACGTCACTGCCTGTCCTGACTGCACGATCACGAGCAGCACTATTCTAGCTCAGATTCAAAGGAGACTCAGTCAGTCATTGACAATAGTTACAGATGTGCTAGCTAAGCCGGTGCTGCAGTCTGCTACTGCTAGTTGCCGGGACAGTCCGGGACATTTAAATGGCCGGGACTGGGTCCCAAATTCCGGGACTGTCCCGGCAAATACGGGACAGTTGGCAACTATGATATATATATATATATATATATACTGTGTGTGTATATATATATATATATATATATATATAGTGTGTGTGTGTATATATATTTATATATATATAGTGTGTGTGTGTATATATATTTATATATATATAGTGTGTGTGTATATATTTATATATATATATATATATATATATATATATATATATATATACTGTGTGTGTGTGTGTATATATATATATATATATATACTGTGTGTGTGTGTGTATATATATATATATATATATATATAGTGTGTGTGTGTATATATATTTATATATATATAGTGTGTGTGTGTATATATTTATATATATATATAGTGTGTGTGTGTGTGTGTATACGTCCTATCTTTTTAATGGGATTTGCCTAACGCTGGTATTACGAGTCTTGGAAGAAGTGAGCGGTAGGCCCTCTCCTGTCAAGACTTCTACCACATTTAAAAGTCAGTAGTTAAGAGTTTTATGAGCTAACGCTGGAACATAAAGCTCTTAACTAAAGTGCTAATAGTACACTAACACCCATAAACTACCTATTAACCCCTAAACCGAGCCCCCCCCCCACATCAGAAACACTTTAATAAATATATTAACCCATACTCTGCCGATCGGACATTGCCGCCACTTTAATAAATATATTAACCCCTAAACCGC
The DNA here is from genome assembly GCF_027579735.1 of Bombina bombina. Taxonomy (NCBI): domain Eukaryota; kingdom Metazoa; phylum Chordata; class Amphibia; order Anura; family Bombinatoridae; genus Bombina; species Bombina bombina. The sequence continues at coordinate 1,112,586,170 of NC_069502.1, read as the reverse complement.
CGCACTCCCGCCTCTCAAACACTAGTTAAATTTTATTAACCCCTAATCTGCCGTCCCTAACATCGCCGACACCTAATTACATTTATTAACCCCTAATCTGCCACCCCCAATGTCGCTGCTACTATATTAAAGGTATTAACCCCTAAACCTATGTCTAACCCTAACACCCCCCTAACTTAAATATAATTTAAAATAATCTAAATAAAATTACTACAATTAAATAAATTAATCCTATTTAAAACTAAATACTTACCTATAAAATAAACCCTAAACTAGCTACAATATAACTAATAGTTACATTGTAGCTAGCTTAGGATTTATATTTCTTTTACAGGCAACTTTGTATTTATTTTAACTAGGTAGAATAGTTATTAAATAGTTATTAACTATTTAATAACTTCCTAGTTAAAATAAAGACAAATATACCTGTAAAATAAATCCTAACCTAAGTTACAATTACACCTAACACTACACTATAATTAAACTAATTACCTAAACTACCTACAATTAAATAAAATAAATTAAATTACGGGGAAAAAAACACTAAATTACAGAAAAAAAAAATTACAATATTTTTAAACTAATTACACCTAATCTAATCCCCCTAATAAAATAAAAAAGCCCCCCCCCCCCAAATAATAAAATTCCCTACCCTATACTAATTTACAAATAGCCCTTAAAAGGGCCTTTTGCTGGGCATTGCCCCAAAGTAATTAGCTCTTTCACCTGTAAACAAAATACAATACCCCACCAACATTAAAACCCACCACCCACACACCCAACCCTACTCTAAAACCCACCCAATCCCCCCTTAAAAAACCTAACACTACCCCCCTGAAGATCTCCCTACCTTGAGCCGTCTTCACCCAACCGGGCACAAGTGGACCTCCAGAGGGGCAGAAGTCTTCATCCGGGTGGCATCTTCTATCTTCATCCATCCGGAACAGAGCGGATCCATCTTCAATCCAGCCGACGCGGAGCCATCCTCTTCCATCGACGTCCTAACGAAGAATGAAGGTTCCTTTAAATGATGTCATCCAAGATGGCGTCCATTGAATTCCGATTGGCTGATAGGATTCTATCAGCCAATTGGAATTAAGGTAGGAAAAATCCTATTGGCTGATCCTATCAGCCAATAGGATTGAAGTTCAATCCTATTGGCTGATTGGATCAGCCAATATTATTTTAGTTCAATCCTATTGGCTGATTGGATCAGCCAATAGGATTTTTCCTACCTTAATTCCGATTGACTGATAGAATCCTATCAGCCAATAGGAATTCAAGGGACGCCATCTTGGATGACGTCATTTAAAGGAACCTTCATTCTTTGTTAGGACGTCGATGGAAGAGGATGGCTCAGCTTCGGCTGGATTGAAGATGGATCCGCTCCGCTCCGGATGGATGAAGGGCTATTTGTAATTTAGTATAGGGTAGGGAATTTAATTATTTTGGGGGGCTTTTTTATTTTATTAGGGGGATTAGGTGTAATTAGTTTAAAAAAATTGTAATTCTTTTTTTTTTCCTGTTATTTAGTGGGGGTTTTCTTCCGTAATTTAGTTTATTTTATTTAATTGTCTTTAATTGTAGGTAGTTTAGGTAATTAGTTTAATTATAGTGTAGTGTTAGGTGTAATTGTAATTTAGGTTAGGATTTATTTTACAAGTATATTTGTCTTTATTTTAACTAGGAAGTTATTAAATAGTTAATAACTATTTAATAACTATTCTACCTAGTTAAAATAAATACAAAGTTGTCTGTAAAATAAATAAAAAATCCTAAACTAGCTACAATGTAACTATTAGTTATATTGTAGCTAGCTTAGGGTTTATTTTATAGGTAAGTATTTAGTTTTAAATAGGATTAATTAAATTAATTGTAGTAATTTTATTTAGATTATTTTAAATTATATTTAAGTTAGAGGGGTGTTAGGGTTAGATTTTAGGTTTAGGGGTTAATAAATTTAATATAGTTGCGGCCACGTTGGGAGGGCAGATAAGGGGTTAATAAATATAATGTAGATGTCGGCGATGTTTGGGGCAGCAGATTAGGGGTTCATAGGGATAATGTAGGTGGCGGCGGTGTCCGGAGCGGCAGATTAGGGGTTAATAATATAATGTAGGTGTCAGCGATAGCGGGGGCAGCAGATTAGGGGTTAATAAGTGTAATATTAGGGGTGTTTAGACTCGGGGTTCATGTTAGGTGCAGACATAAAATTCATTTCCCCATAGGAAACAATGGGGCTGCGTTAGAAGCTGGACGCTGCTTTTTTGCAGGTGTTAGGTTTTCTTTTAGCCGGCTCAGCCCCATTGTTTCCTATGGGGAAATTGTGCACAAGCACGTTTAGCCAGCTCACCGCTGACTTAAGCAACGCTGGTATTGAGGTGAGATGTGGAGCTAAATTTTGCTCTACGCTCACCTTTTTGCGGCTAACGCCAGGTTTAAAAAAAACTGTAATACCAGCGTTGTCTTAAGGGAGTGGTGTGAAAAAAAGGCTTGTTAGCACCGCAAGCCTTACCGACAAAAACTCGTAATCTAGCCGTATGGGATTTGAATCTCATAGTAAGATCCCTTTTTCCGGCACCAGAGTATAGGGTTTAATTCATACTAACTAGTAATTCTCCAGAAAGGTGGTCTTTCTCTTCAATCCCAAATAGCTGTGGATTCAATTTAGCGTATTTTGAGATTACTATATATATATATATATATATATATATATATATATATATATATATACACACAGTATATATATATATATATATATATATATATCATATACTCCAAAACAAACTATGTATATAATAACCATTAATTCCAATAAACTCTATTGTTAATAAATATCATATACTGCAGAAAAAATTATACTGCAAAAACCAAACCATATAAACAGTGCACATATGATTTATTTGCTGCCGGCTAAAGTATTAAAAATTATAATTATCTTTTAATAACAAATGTGGGCCCACTTAGTAATAAATGACCTTATAAGATCAGAAACAGTTTAGTTAATATATATGAAAGACAGTCCCTTATTTGTTTCAAAATTTGATTTCAATTGTATCCAAAAAAGACTGTGTTCCATGGCTGTTCCAAATGTTGTTTTTGCTGCATAAAGTATAAAGTCACTTATTATTGTAATAGGGCTCTTTAAAATGTCCGTTGGTTCCAGCGGATCAAGAGTGGGACTTATCGCTCACAGGGTTTTATACCTTCCGTAATGGTTGCTATTGGTTTATGTGGGTTTTATCGTTAAAGTTGTATAATACGGGGTGAAACGCGCGTAGCTGAGAAACAATCAATGTGAGTGTTACAGCTGAGCCCTCCAAACCACGCTGAACCGACTAAAGTAACCAGAGAAAGGCACGCTCACTGTGAGGTCAGAGGAATCCGACGGCGGCAAATGCGTAATGGTTTTGTGAGTATTCCACCCAAGGGGGAGGAAAGTGGATTAAAAACTACAATCAAGGTAACATTTAAATTGTCATAGACATTACTACAAAAAGTGGAGTTCAATAGACAACCTAGCGAGGTGGGCATGTTTTGTAACAACCTAAGCCATAATTCCTTGAGGTGTCACACTCCAAACTGTATTATACAACTTTAACATTAAACCCACATAAACCAATAGCAACTATTACGGAAGGTATAAAACCCTGTGAGCGATAAGTCCCACTCTTGATCCGCTGGAACCAACGGACATTTTAAAGAGCCCTATTACAATAATAAGTGACAATTGAATTATTTGTATTTGTCTGTTAATTTTTGCTTTCTTATAAACACTTATAATGTTTGTGTTTTATTGCCTACCGTAATTTGTCATTCAACATTTAGATATTTATATAATTCCCTATTAAAGTACAGGTTCAAAACCCTTTATTCAAACTGCTTTGGACTGGAAACTGAATTTCAGAATAGTTTGGATTTCAGAATATTTGTACATTTGCATCTGTAAAATGGGTCAGTTTGAAGAAGGAGTAAGACCAAGCGTTAAATAATATCATATAGGCAACATTTATAAGGCATAATACAGCTTATACATGCAAACTAAAGGTAGTTTTGTATACATAGTAACATCAGAAAATCTGGATTTCTGAGTTATTATGGAGTTTAGAATTTCGGATTTGGGGATTTGTACCTGTATAGGTGGTGAGGTCCAGAGGTGGCCTCTTTATTAAATGTTTTCTTTTTTTTTTTTGCAGGAAACCCCCAAATTTTTATTTATTATTTAGATAGAGCATACAATTTTAAAAAACTTTCCAGTTTACTTCTATTATCAAATTTACTTCATTCTTGTGCTATCCTTTGTTGAAGGAGCAGGAATGCATTACTGGGAACTAGGTGAACAAATCTAGTGAGCCCATAACAAGTATTGTATATGTGCAGCTGCCAATCAGCATCTCTGGGAGCCTCACAGTAGTGCATTGCTGATCTTGTAGAGGTAAAATTAGACATTTAAAATTACATGCTAAAATACTCGTTGAAATGTTTTGTGTACAGCTTTTGTTCTAATGTCTGTGAGTTTTAAAAAAAAAAAGAAAGGAAAGAAAGAATAAAATAAAATAAAAGGACACAGATAGATTTTTGGTATAGGCAGTGATTAGGGGGCCTCTCCAGTTTTGTATGCGCCCCCCACACCAGATATTGCTGCTGTCAGATTTACCGAAATTTCTTAATAGTGTTTTTCTCCCACCCAGTGTTGAGGAAATATATATATATATATATATATATATATATATATATATATATATATATATATATATATATATAGGTAATCTTTTATTTTAGCGTATTTTGAGATTAATATATATATATATATACATACACACACACCACAGTGTATATTTATATATATATATATATATATATATATATATATGGTAATCTCAAAATACGCTAAAATAAAAGATTACCTATATATATATATATATATATATATATATATATATATATATATATACATACAGTGTATATATATATATATATATACATACAGTGTATATATATATATATATATATATATATATATATACATACAGTGTATATATATATATATTTTATGATATAGGTTGGTTTGCACCACTTCACTGATCATGTCTGATTCATTCGAGTAACCTGATTTTTTAGTATCAGGGCAAAAGTGTGCTTGGGGGATAATAAATTTAAATTACATTTAGAAAAGAAAAAAAACTATGGGATTTGAATCTCATAGTAAGATCCCTTTTTCCGGCACCAGAGTATAGGGTTTAATTCATACTAACTAGTAATTCTCCAGAAAGGTGGTCTTTCTCTTCAATCCCAAATAACTGTGGATTTAACCTTCAATATTTATCATGTACTCCAAAACAAACTATGTATATGATAAACATTAATTCCAATAAACACTATTGTCAATAAATATCATATACTGCAGAAAAAATTATACTGCAAAAACCAAACCATATACAATGATATAAACAGTGCACATATGATTTATTTGCTGCCAGCTAAAGTATTAAAAATTATAATTATCTTTTAATAACAAACGTCACACAGCATCAAAAATAGTGCAATCACGCACCTAAAATCAGTAGAGATTGCACTATTTTTGATGCTGTGTGATATTTGACAAAAGCACGATTTGGTGCCGAAACATTATGTCTTTCACTTTTAATATGGATTAATAAAGTTTATACTTTTATTATAAAGACCAATGAGTGCCTGCATTTTTGGATGACTTGGATGCTTTACAGCAGTGCACCGTGGCATTTCTATCACTGGTGAGATTGTGCTGTCCTATTTGGATCATACATATATCCCACTGGGTTGGAGAAAAACACTTAAAGGGCCATTAAACCCACAAAATTTCTTTCACGATTCACATAGAGAATAAAATTTTAAACAAGATTTCAATTTACGTCTATTATCTAATTTGCTGCAATCCTTAGATATCCTTTGTTAAAGAAATAGCAATGCACTTGGTGAGCCAATCACATGAGGCATCTATGTGCAGCCACCAATCAGAAGCTACTGAGCCTATCTAGATATGCTTTTCAGGAAAGAATATCAAGAGAATAAAGCAAATTAGATATTAGAAGTAAATTAGAAAGTTGTTTAAAATGGTATACTCTGTCTGAATCATGAAAGAAAAAATGTGGTTTTAATGTCCCTTTAAGAAATTTCTGTAAATCTGACAGCAGCAATATCTGGTGTGGGGAGTGCATACAAAACTGTAGAGGCCCCCTAATCACTGCCTATACCAAAAATCTATCTGTGTCCTTTTATTTTATTCTTTCTTTCCTTTCTTTTTTTTTAAAACTCACAGACATTAGAACAAAAGCTGTACACAAAAAATTTCAACGAGTATTTTAGCATGTAATTTTAAATGTCTAATTTTACCTCTACAAGATCAGCAATGCACTACTGTGAGGCTCCCAGAGATGCTGATTGGCAGCTGCACATATACAATACTTGTTATGGGCTCACTAGATTTGTTCACCTAGTTCCCAGTAATGCATTCCTGCTCCTTCAACAAAGGATAGCACAAGAATGAAGTAAATTTGATAATAGAAGTAAACTGGAAAGTTTTTTAAAATTGTATGCTCTATCTAAATAATAATTGAAAATTTGGGGGGTTCCTGCAAAAAAAAAAAGAAAACATTTAATAAGGGAGGCCACCTCTGGACCTCACCACCTATACAGGTACAAATCCCCAAATCCGAAATTCTAAACTCCATAATAACTCAGAAATCCAGATTTTCTGATGTTACTATGTATACAAAACTACCTTTAGTTTGCATGTATAAGCTGTATTATGCCATATAAATGTTGCCTATATGATATTATTTAACGCTTGGTCTTACTCCTTCTTCAAACTGACCCATTTTACAGATGCAAATGTACAAATATTCTGAAATCCAAACTATTCTGAAATCCAAACCGTTTCCAGTCCCAAGCAGTTTGAATAAAGGGTTTTGAACCTGTACTTTAATAGGGAATTATATAAATATCTAAATGTTGAATGACAAATTACGGTAGGCAATAAAACACAAACAACATTATAAGTTTTTATAAGAAAGCAAGAATTAACAGACGAATACAAATAATATACTATACAAATTCACACAATAAGAAAATGACTTGAGACAGTCCGAGGTTTCAAAGAAAATATTTTTTTTTAAAGTTCAACATTTATTCAAAGTTGCAGTAAAAAGTATTTTACATCACCAGCAGCTCATACAGGAAAGAATAAAGCTGAATCTTTGAATAAAATATGGTTGTTTATTTGGCTCAACGTGTTTCAACGGCTTTACCGTCTTTTTCAAGAGCTGTTAAAAACTTAGTATGGCTTGCAAATAGTCATATACAATGCCGTATCGCAGGCGGCCTTAAATACACAATCATGGGCGGTATCTGATACCTCATTGGTTGAGGTCAGATTTACACGTGATTTTAAGACATAAAAAATAATAAAAGGGGGGGGGCAGAGCCGGAACACCATCTAAGATGGCCGCACCTCACTGAGCTCCTTGAAAGTGGTGAGGAGTAAGGCACAATCTCTACAGGTTCGGATGCCTAAAATGACCAGAGAGAAGTGACATAAATAACACAGGAGACACCCGCTTTACACATCGGTATTATCCGATGACCTGAACTCTCACTTGTAACGCCGCAAGTGATGCGGCCTACACAGAGCAAACACAGCACGCTTGCGGTCTGAAGCAGCGTGGAGTCTGATGCTGGAGAGGAGCAAGCAGGGCTAGATGACATCGCATGGAGACAAGTATGTCTAAAGCCCACCGCAGCAAGGTAACATGTAGCAACTAATCACTACGCCGTAAAACTGTTGTTGGGGCTTATAAATATAGAGAATCCGCTTATAAGGTGGCAGAAATTATACAAGTGGTATTGCAGTTTAATGGGACTCCTGTTACAAATGTTATGGGGACATGATATGCAGAAGATTTAATCCGGCAGCACTCTAACCTAAAGCTCATCGAGCAAATATTGTATGTAATAGGCAGGGAACTGCTCCTCAAATAATATTTGCAGTGGCCTTAAAGTTATTAAGTCAGATTATTTTTTACATATCCCCACGTGGGAGAAACACAAGAGTAAATGCATTATTGTTAGTGCAATGAAACGGAGGATCACAGACCTTGAAGTAGGCAGCAGCATGATTTAAAGTTAAGAGTGACATATGTTATCTGTACTTTAAGAGGAAAACAAGTACTACTTATTGGAGGAGGTTGTAGCACTATAATATTCAGTGTAAGAGCCCACAATATCTCTCCAACACATGGAGATGGCAACCAGGAGATTAACCAAACAGGATAAAAATAACAAAACCGTTAACAACAATGTTAATACCTTCTTCAAACCTATAGATAAACAGAAAACCACTGAGGATATACTAAAGGCTAATATAGACAAGACACAGGAAGAAAGCTGCACTATGTCTCAGAATATGGATAATGAAGGGGGATCAAGCACTGAGGGCCCTATCACATATAAGGCAATGGAATCACTCATAAACCAGGTGAAATCCTGTATAAAGGAGGAGTGTGCAGAACTTAAAAAAGAAATGACAGATCTAGGAAGCAGAGCGGATACTCTGGAAGGGGACAGGGAAGAAATGCTTAATATGTCAAACAAAGTGCGTTCTCAACAGAAGCAGATATCAGAGCTAGAAATCAAGTTAGACGAAATTGAGAACAGAACTCGTCGTAATAATATAAGGATTAAAGGAATACCGGAATCGGTATTGGGACCACATCTGAGAAATTATTTGGATGGCTTGTTCAGATCTCTTTTGGAAGAAGATCACCCTGATACCACAGCAATACAAATGGAAAGAGCACACCGGTCGTTAAAACCAAAACCACCAGAAACTAGACATGTGCGATTCATTTCGGATCGATTCGGAAAATTCAGAAAATTCGGAGATTCGGATCGATTCGAATTTCCGAATTAAAATACTGCCGAATCTACCGAATAAATCCGAATCGAATCGAATACATCCGAATCGATTCGAATGAATGCGAATCGATTCGGATGTATTCGGTAGATTCTGATGGCCGTGTATTACACTAGTATTGTACAGTATATTAGGTTTTATCACTCTGCTATGGGTTAAACCTAATATACAGTACATAATACTAGTGTAATACACAGCACATCCCACCTAACACTTACCAAAATTCCGAATTTCCGAATCGATTCGAACCGAATCGAACCAAATTCTTTCCGAATCCGAAAGAATACGAATGAATCCGAAACGAATTCATTCGAATTTTTCCGAATTCGAATAGATCCGAACCAAAATTTGAATCAATCCGAACCGAAACAAATTTTTCGGAGCTGCACAAGTCTATCAGAAACCAGTCCCCCCAGAGACGTTGTTATCTGTTTTACTAAGTACCAAGAGAAAGAACTCATTCTGCAGCAAGCACGCAAGCAGCAGAACTTTACATACCAGGGAGCTACAATAAAGTTTTTTGCTGACTTATCTATACTGACTCTGCAAAAGAGAAGGGAATTTGCAACCCTGACACAACACCTCAGATCACTAAATATCCCCTATAGGTGGGGTTTCCCAGTACAAGTTCAAGTGATAAAAAATGGGAAAAAATATGAATGTTCTCAGGTATCAGATGTTAACTCTTTCTGTATCAAACTGGACATAACGCCGCCAAGGCCCACAACTATCGATCCTGGCAATACTGAGATACAAGGGAAAAGGATTTCCCCAGCCACCAAACATAGAACATGGAGTGATGTCACCAAAACACCTCCCCCTAAGAAAACTTCAATTCATAGACCCTCAACAACTAAAAAACATGAAAACTGACTTTGCATAGCCTGAGGAGACAAAGGTTATTTACTGTTTATGTCCTTCTAGACGGTGGCCAACCCCGTCTTAATGCAAGAGAAGCATAATGTGGCCGGATCCTTGGATCAACAGGTTCTCCAAGAAGATGTTGGTAACTATGTTGGCCTTTGCTACTTTCCAAATTGGATGAGACTGTATTGTTATTTTAATATACTACAATAGTTCATTTGACTGTTTCCTTTGTTCTACCGGCACTCATGGAGACTTTACAAAATGCCGGATATGCTGTTAACTTTGTTTTATACTGTTATGTTCCTTTTAAGTTCCAAATATTTTTCATACTATATTACAAAAATAGCTGGAGAACTAGAGCTGCTACCAGCTAACAAACTAAGTTTCTATCATTCTATTCAAGTGAGATATCAGATATGAAAGAAAACTGTACATTATCTCTAATGAACATTTTTTGCAACCGTAATTTGTAGTTGATGTTAAAACTGTATATAGTTATAAGTGTTCTCAGGTATATAGAGTAACCTCAAGAAGATCTCTCGAGCTGGTCAGAATATTTTGGACACACTAGATCAAAATACTGAAACAAAACCATCACTGAAAGAGTCAATTATATTTTTTCCACATTATTTGTAGGATCATTGCAATTAAAGTATATGGTAATAGGTACAACAGTTACTATTGTTGAAATTCAAGCTAGAAATTATGACTTTCTTATAATGTTTATTGATAAAGTTATGGTTATGTTGGTTCAAACGATACCCATTTAATTGGGCAGATGACACATTGCTAAGCTGAAGGAGAGCCTTGAGGTAAGAATGACCGGTAACCCTATTATGCAATGATTAGAATTGCACCTCCATGTAGATGTCAGAATATCTCATAGTTAATGTTTTGTTAATAAGTTATATTAGGCCATTTCCAAAAGACTTTCAACTTTCAACAGCCCAGAATGGCCTTAGCTGTATGACAAGCTCAATCATAAAGATCCTTAGATAGATGACCTAAAAGAACATTGTTTATCACTATCAGATCTAGATACATCAGAATTAGAATCCCCCATTACACTTATAGAATTACAGGACACCATAAAACAATAAGCCCCTGGAAAAGTGCCAGGCCCAGACGGGTTCACCCCGAATTTCTTCAAAACCCTTTCACCGCAAATTTGCCCACACCTATTACAACTTTTTAACACCATAAATAAAAACTCTCCCTTTACTAGCCGCATGTTGGAAACGAATATAACAGTCATCCCCAAACCAGGCAAAGACCCCGCTCATGTAACAAATTATAGACCCATATCATTATTAAATGTAGATGTAAAGATTTACGCAAAAATTCTGGCAAATAGGTTAAAGCGTTATCTCCCTGGTCTGATACACGCGGATCAAGTGGGATTTATACCCATACGCGAGTCCAAAGACAACACTACCAGACTCCTCAACATCTTACAATATTCCTTGAATGAGCACACTCCCCTTATCCTGTTATCAACTGACGCCAAGAAGGCCTTTGATAGGGTGGATTGGCAATTTTTGTGGTCCACCCTATACAAATTTGGTCTACCCCAATTGTTCATAGAAAAGATTTTGGCAATATATTCCGATCCCAATTCAAAAGTTATAGTCAACAATACAGTCTCACAAAGCTTTCCAATACACAATGGCACACGTCAGGGGTGCCCCCTCTCACCCCTACTTTTCGCCCTATCAGTGGAAATCTTAGCAGCGAAAGTACGAGCTTCTTCTGAAGTTGGTGGGGTTAGAATAGGTAAGTGTAACACTAAATGCTTGTTTGCGGATGACATTCTGTTTGCATTGACGAATCCTAAAAAATCTCTTGACGAGCTCACTGAAATTTTGATGGAATCTAAAAAACTATCTAACTTCTCCATTATTGTGGGGAAATCAATGATCATGCCCATACAAGTGAATTTAGAGGAAGACCAATATATCAAAACCCAAACATTGTTTCCCATAACAAATTACATTACTTATCTAGGTTTAATTATTAAACCCACTATCACCGAAACTATTGATTTAAACTACAAGGCCTTAAAGCAGAAGATAGAAATTGAATTAAATACCTGGCACAAGACAGGACACTTAACATGGCTAGGTAGGGTCAATGCGATCAAAATGACCACACTGCCTAAGATACTATATGTACTTCAAACACTGATACTCATACCATCGCCATCATATCTAATAAACCTACAAAAGGAGATCAACAATTTTATTTGGTCCTACTCAAAACCACGGATATCTACCCACATTCTATATCTCACTAGGCAAAAAGGAGACTTGGGAATACCAAACTTGATTAATTATTATAAAGCAATACATCTATCATGCATTATCACATGGAACCAAACAATTGATCCTAAGCCGTGGGTATCGATGTACGATCAACAGTTAACAGATACTACTATATGCAATGTTTGTTGGATCCCTAGCAAACATTGCTCAGGAGAAATTAAGCAAAATGTTTTTATTGCAGAAACACTCCATATATGGGACACACTCTTAAGTACACACAATCAGATCTCAACTCCTATATCACCCCTTACACCTATATTTAATAATAAACTTTTCCCAGGACTCCAAACTACTAGGCCCGCCATCAAAGATGGGCAACCTTCATTTGTACCAATATATCAATTAATGAAAGAGGGATATATTAAAAACTTAATAGATATACAAAATGATATAGGTCCCCCACTAGATACCTAGTTCTCCTATTTTCAAATTAGACATTTCTTACAATCACACCCTCAGAAATCAAGCATTAATAGACCATTCACAACTTATGAGACAATGTGCCTTCTCCCTAAGACCCCTAAACACCTGGTCTCTTTAGCATATCGGATGCTGCAGGCGTTAGAAGCTCGTAGACCCTCATCTTTCAGAGCATCATGGGAAAAAGAACTAAATTTACAATTTAACGATCAGGAATGGGAGAGGTGTTTTACTTCCATTAAGAAATCCTCTATTTCAACTAATATTGTAGAAACCAATTACAAACTAATTTCCAGATGGTATCTAACACCCACACGCTTACATAGAATCTACCCATCAGTATCTCCGAAATGTTGGAGACTATGTGAAGAACGAGCAACACTATCTCATATTTGGTGGCATTGCCCGTTAATTAGACCCTTTTGGGAACAGGTTGAGCAGCACATTTCTAAAAAACTAAACCAAAATATAATACTTGAACCCCAGATGATTCTACTGCATAACCTCCCTTACCTCAGATGCCAATACAAGAACTCACTACTTCAGATTCTGATAAACAGTGCAAAAAGACTAATACCGCGTTTATGGAAAAAATCCAAACCTCCCACTTTCCAACAGTGGCTAGATGAGGTAAAACATGTCCTCTCTTTGGAGGAGATGTATCATAGTTACTATTCTAGAAAAGACCAATTTATTAATATACTCTTTCTATGGAACCAAGACTGATCAACACATAATTTAATGAAAATAATGGTTAATACGAGAAACGACAAATCTATCACATTACGAGGAACGCCCATACCCCTCCCCTCCCCCTATCTTAACCCATTTTCCCACCTTTATATCTTATACTTTTTAGACTCTGGAAAATGTCTTTTGTAGGTTATTATCAGGTGCTATAAAATGTTAAAAGGCCTAATGATATGTTGTTAATACATAGTAATCTCTTATTGGAAGCTCAGATAAGTCTAAATAAGTACTATTTTGTTTGAATATTTGTAATGTGTTTTTATATTCTGTTAATAAAAAAATATTGAATTAAAAAAAATAATAAAAACAGAATATAAAAATTAATACATATTAGAAAGGTAAAAAATAACAAATTATTATTATATTGACTGTCCTTTTATATCCTCTCCCTCTAACCATTACGGGATTTAACTCTTACTTGGCAAACAAAAGTACATATAAAAGACTTACTATTTCATATATATTGTCTTATCTTATATGTTAATATATATCTTGTTTCACAAAGAGTGTTTGACCTTGTTTCATACAATGTTATGGGTTCAAGGTCTTAAGTTTATATATACAACGAAACGTATACAATGCATTATTATCTTATCTTTTTCCAAATATACATTTCTTCTATAAGATACGACGATTCCACAGATTCATCCTTTACTTGTGGGATATTATCCTCCTGCTAACAGGAAGTGGCAAAGAGCACCACAGCAGAGCTGTCTATATAGCTCCTCCCTTGACTCCACCCCCAGTCATTCTCTTTGCCTACTCTAAGTAATAGGAAGGGTAAAGTGAAAGAGGTGATAAAATGTTAGTTTTTATTTTCTTCAAGAAAGACTTTTTTATTTTAAATGGTAGCGGTGAGTGCTATTTTTTTCTCAGGCAGCAGATGGATGAAGATTTCTGCCTGGAGACTGATGATCTTAGCAGTTGTTACTAAGATCCAAAGTAGTTCCCACAGAATGGCTGAGGACTCGGAGTACTTAAGAAACTTCAGTGTGAGGAACGTTTTTCATTCTACAAGTATTGAGGTATGTTCAGTCATTTTTTCTGGAGAGACTGTGTTATTTCAGAATTGGCTGACAGTATCCCCATGAGGGAAGGGGTAAGAAGTAATCCTAATGTATAGAGAGGGGTATTACTGGACCTGTATGTTGGGCTGTAAAAAAAGGTTGACACTGATAATGGATGTTTGTGGGCAAACGATTCTATGATGGGAGTTAAAATAACGTTTTTTTGTGGCAAACGTTTAATTTATTTTGGAATGGAGGGTACTCATGGCTGCATTTTCACTTGGGTATATGAACCCACATGGCTAGGCTTTTTAGACCGCTCTGGTGCGGTCATTGTTTAAGGCTATGAGACATCGAGGTAGATGGGCGGGGCCTATTTTCACGCCTCAGTTGCGCAGTTGTATTCCCCATGCAAGCAGCAGGCTCCAGCTCCGGTGGGCCTTTCAGGAAAGTTTGGGTCTAATCGAATGGTTAATCGATTTTTGCAGACCCCTGAGGGCAGGTAGGCGCCACAGCAGGGCTGTGGCGAGGTGCAGGGGTTTTTTGTGCTTACATATGTTTTTTTGGTATAACACTTTTTGTCATTAAGGGTTAAGTATTCCTTTTCCTGTGGCGCAATCTTAGCTGGCAAGTTGGGATACATTTATCATAAATTTGAGATAATTTTATCGTTTTGAAACGGTTTTGGAAAAATTGTATGCTTTTTTTCTCTTACAGGCGCAGTACCGTTTTTTTCAGATTGTTATTTTTTTCACAAAATAAAGTGTTTTCAAGCCTATTTGTGGTCATTACTAGCCTGTTTTAACATGTCTGACATTGAGGAAAGTCAATGTTCCATGTGTTTAGAAGCCATTGTGGAACCCCCACTTCAAATGTGTCCCTCATGTACTGAAATGGCCTTACATTGCAAAGAACATATTTTAGCTGATAAAAGTATATCTCAGGATGATTCTCAGTCAGAAGAGAATGAGGTTATGCCATCTATTTCTCCCCAAGTGTCACAACCTTTAACGCCCGCCCAAGCGACGCCAAGTACTTCTAGTGCGTCTAATTCTTTCACCCTGCAAGATATGGCTGCAGTTATGTCTACTACCCTTACAGAGGTATTATCTAAACTGCCAGGTTTACAGGGTAAGTGCAGCAGGTCAGGTATTAGAGTAAATGCTGAGCCCTCTGATGCTTTATTGGCCATCTCCGTTGTACCCTCACAGTGTTCTGATTTGGGGGTGGGGGAATTGCTGTCTGAGGGAGAGCTTTCTGATTCAGGAAAGATGTTCCCGCAAACAGACTCAGATGTGACGGCCTTTAAGTTTAAGCTTGAACACCTCCGCTTGTTACTCAGGGAGGTCTTGGCGACTCTGGATGATTGTGACCCTATTGTCATCCCACCAGAGAAACTGTGTAAAATGAATAAATATCTAGAGGTCCCTACTTACACTAATGTTTTTCCAGTCCCTAGAAGAATTTCGAACATTGTTACTAAGGAATGGGACAGACCAGGCATTCTGTTCTCTCCCCCTCCTACTTTTAAGAAAAGAATCCGACACCATTCGGGATTCGTGGCAGACGGTCCCTAAGGTGGAGGGAGCTATTTCTACCCTGGCTAAGCGTACAACTATACCTATTGAGGACAGTTGTGCTTTCAAAGATCCTATGGATAAAAAATTAGAAGGGCTTCTAAAGAAGTTGTTTATTCATCAGGGTTTTCTTCTGCAACCTATAGCGTGCATTGTTCCAGTAACTACTGCAGCAGCTTTTTGGTTTGAGACTCTAGAGGAGTCTCTTAAGGTTGAGACCCCATTAGATGATATTTTGGACAGAATTAAGGCTCTCAAGCTAGCAAATTATTTTATTACAGATGCCGCTTTCCAAATGGCTAAGTTAGCGGCTAGGAATGCAGGCTTTGCCATTTTAGTGCGTAGAGCGTTATGGCTTAAGTCATGGTCTGCTGATGTGTCATCTAAATCCAAGCTTTTAGCTATTCCCTTTAAAGGTAAGACCCTATTCGGGCCTGAACTGAAGGAGATAATTTCTGACATTACTGGAGGTAAGGGTCATGCCCTTCCTCAAGACAAAAAAATGAGGACCAAACAGAATCATTTTTGTTCTTTTCAAAACTATAAAGTTGGTCCCTCTACTTCCTCATCCACCTCCAAGCAGGAGGGGAACTTTGCTCAATCCAAGTCAGTCTGGAGACCTAACCAGACCTGGAATAAAGGCAAACAGCCAAGAAGCCCGCTGCTGCTACCAAAACAGCATGAAGGGGCAGCCCCCGATCCGGGATCGGATCTAGTAGGGGGCAGACTTTCTCTCTTCGCTCAGGCTTGGGCAAGAGACGTTCAGGATTCCTGGGCATTAGACATTGTGACCCAGTGGGATCGTCTAAAATTCAAGGATTCTCTCCCAAGGGGGGGATTCCATCTTTCACGTTTGTCTGTAAACCAGACAAAAAGAGAGGCGTTCTTACGCTGTGTAAAAGACCTATATACCATGGGTGTAATCTGCCCAGTTCCAAAATTAGAACAAGAGCAGGGGTTTTACTCCAATCTGTTCGTGGTTCCCAAAAAAGAGGGAACGTTCAGACCGATTTTAGATCTTTAAACTCTAAACAAATTTCTCAGAGTCCCATCATTCAAGATGGAGACCATACGAACAATTTTACCAATGATCCAGTAGGGTGTATATATGACTACCGTGGATTTGAAGGATGTGTATCTTCACATTCCTATCCACAAAGATCATCACCAGTTCCTCAGGTTCACCTTCCTGGACAAACATTACCAGTTTGTGGCCCTTCCTTTCGGGTTGGCCACAGCTCCCAGAATTTTCACAAAGGTGCTAGGGTCCCTTCTGGCGGTTCTAAGGCCACGGGGCATAGCAGTGGTGCCCTATCTGGACAATATTTTGATTCAGGCGTCAACTTACCATCTAGCCAAATCTCACACAGACATCGTGTTGGCTTTTCTAATAACTCACGGGTGGAAGGTGAACATAAAAAAGAGTTCACTTGTTCCTCTGACAAGAGTTCCATTCCTAGGAACTCTGATAGACTCTGTAGACATGAAGATTTTTCTGACGGACCTCAGAAAATCAAAGATCCTAACCACTTGCCAAGCACTTCATTCCATTCCACGGCCATCAGTGGCTCAGTGTATGGAGGTAATTGGACTAATGGTAGCGGCAATGGACATAGTTCCGTTTGCTCGCTTACATCTCAGACCACTGCAGCTGTGCATGCTCAGACAGTGGAATGGGGATTATGCGGATTTATCTCTGCGGATAAATCTGGATCTAGAGACCAGAGACTCTCTTCATTGGTGGTTGTCACAGGATCATCTGTCCCAGGGAATGTGCTTCCGCAGGACAGAATGGGTCATAGTGACGACGGATGCCAGTCTCTCAGGCTGGGGTGCAGTCTGGAATTCCCTGAAGGCTCAGGGTGTGTGGACTCAGGAGGAGTCCCTACTACCAATAAATAGTCTGGAACTGAGAGCGATATTCAACGCGCTTCAAGCGTGGCCTCAGCTGGCTATGGCCAAATTCATAAGATTCCAGTCGGACAATATCACGACTGTAGCATATATTAATCATCAAGGGGGAACAAAGAGTGCTCTAGCGATGATAGAGGTTTCCAAAATTATTCGATGGGCAGAAACTCACTCTTGCCATCTATCAGCAATATATATCCCAGGAGTGAAGAACTGGGAAGCGGATTTTCTAAGTCAGCAGACTTTTCATCCGGGGGAGTGGGAGCTCCATCCGGAGGTGTTTGCCCGATTGATTCATCAATGGGGCACACCGGAATTGGATCTGATGGCATCTCGTCAGAATGCCAAACTTCCTTGTTACGGGTCCAGATCAAGGGATCCTCAAGCAGTACTGATATGCTCTAGCAGTACCGTGGTCATTCAACCTGGCTTATGTGTTTCCTCCTTTTCCTCTATTACCTCGTCTGATTGCCAGAATCAAACAGGAGAGGGCTTCGGTAATCTTGATAGCGCCTGCGTGGCCACGCAGGACTTGGTATGCAGACCTGGTGGAAATGTCATCTCTGCCACCGTGGAAACTGCCACTGAGACAGGACCTTCTCATTCTGGGTCCGTTTCAACATCCAAATCTAGTTTCTCTGCAGCTGACTGCCTGGAGATTGAACGCTTGATTTTATCTAAGCGGGGATTCTCTGAGTTGGTCATTGATACCTTAATTCAGGCTCGAAAGCCTGTCACTAGGAAAATTTACGATAAGATATGGCGTAAATATCTTTATTGGTGCGAATCCAAGGGCTACTCATGGAGTAAGATCAGGATTCCTAGGATTTTGTCCTTTCTCCAAGAAGGATTGGAGAAGGGGTTATCAGCTAGTTCCTTAAAGGGACAGATTTCTGCTTTGTCAATTTTACTACACAAGCGTCTGGCAGACGTCCAGACGTTCAGTCGTTTTGTCAGTCTTTGGTTAGAATTAAGCCTGTGTTTAAACCTGTTGCTCTGCCATGGAGTTTGAATTTAGTTCTTAATGTTCTTCAAGGGGTTCCGTTTGAACCCGTGCATTCCATAGATATTAAACTTCTATCTTGGAAAGTTCTGTTTTTAGTTGCTATCTCTTCTGCTCGAAGAGTTTCTGAGCTATCTGCGTTACAATGCGACTCGCCTTATCTTATATTCCATTCTGATAAGGTGGTTTTGCGTACTAAACCTGGATTTCTTCCTAAGGTTGTTTCAAATAAGAATATTAATCAGGAAATTGTTGTTCCTTCTCTGTGTCCTAACCCTTCTTCTAAGAAGGAGCGTCTGTTACATAACTTGGACGTGGTTCGTGCTTTGAAGTTTTACTTGCAAGCGACCAAGGATTTCCGTCAAACATCTTCTCTGTTTGTTGTCTAATCTGGAAAGCATGGAGGTCAAAAAGCTATGGCTACCTCTCTTTCTTTTTGGCTGAAAAGCATCATCCGTTTGGCATACGAGACTGCTGGACAGCAGCCCCCTAAAAAGATTACAGCTCATTCTACTAGAGCGGTGGCTTCCACATGGGCTTTTAAAAACGATGCTTCTGTTGAACAGATTTGTAAGGCTGCGACTTGGTCTTCCCTTCATACCTTTTCCAAATTTTACAAATTTGATACTTTTGCTTCTTCTGAGGCTATTTTTGGGAGAAAGGTTCTTCAAGCAGTGGTGCCTTCCGTTTAGGTATCTGTCTTGTCCCTCCCGTTCATCCGTGTCCTGTAGCTTTGGTATTGTATCCCACAAGTAAAGGATGAATCCGTGGACTCGTCGTATCTTATAGAAGAAAAAGGAAATTTATGCTTACCTGATAAATTTATTTCTTCTAAGATACCAGAGTCCACGGCCCGCCCTGTCAATTTAAGACAGATTATATTTTTTGTTTAAAACTTCAGTCACCTCTGCACCTTTTAGTTTCTCCTTTTTCTTCCTATACCTTTGGTCGAATGACTGGGGGGTGGAGTCAAGGGAGGAGCTATATAGACAGCTCTGCTGTGGTGCTCTTTGCCACTTCCTGTTAGCAGGAGGATAATATCCCACAAGTAAAGGATGAATCCGTGGACTCGTCGTATCTTAGAAGAAATCAATTTATCAGGTAAGCATAAATTTCCTTTTTAGACAAAAGCAGCAATTTTTGTATCCTTATTCAGGCCCCACTGTGCATAAGTTTTGAGTGTATGTATCCATTTGAGTTCTTTTTGATAAATCTTTAGATATTTGACCCCCTCTCCAATGCATCTTAACTTTCTCTATTCCCAGCCACAAAACATTCTCTTTCTTAAAAAATTGACAATTGTTAGAATGAACCGGTATATCATGATCTTCATGTTCTTTATCTATTTTGTTGAAGTGTTCTAATATCCTCGTCTTAAGAAATCTTGAAGTTTGTCCTAAGTACTGACTTTTGCACCCACATTGTAGCAGGTATATACCATTTTTAGTTTTACATGTTATAAACTCTTTTATTTCATAAACCTTTCCTGTAACTGATGAGAAAAAAGATGTATTTGTCCTTTTAGTGTAGTTACTTCCCTTGCATCTCCCACATGTATAGAAGCCTACTAAATTATTAATTTGCATAATTTTTTGGGGGGCCATCCCTTTTATCATGGAAGGTGCTAATTTTTGTTTTAGATTATGACCCTTTCTGAATATTATTGTAGGTTTTGTTGGTATGTTGGGACCCAAAAATTCATCATCCCTAAGGATGTGCCCAATGTTTCTCTATGATTTTTTTGATAGCGAAATGTTCATTATTAAAAGTTGTTACAAATCTTGGGAAATCGGACATAGGATTATTCCTCTTAGTTTGAATCAAGAGATTGGATTGTTCTCTCCCTCTAACATCCAATCTCTCTTGTTTTAATGTATGATTTGTGTAGCCTTTCTCCAAAAATCTTTGTTTAAGCATAATTGATTGGCTGTCATAATCATCTAAATGGCTGCAGTTTCTGCGGATTCTTAGGAACTGGCCCTTAGGTACTACTTTCAGCCAGTTAGGATGGTGGCAACTGTAATGTTTTATGTATGTGTTAGTATCACATTCCTTAAAGAAAGTTTTACTGTGTATCATGTTATCCTTAACATATAATGTCAAGTCTAAAAAATGTATTGTGCAGGTGTTATATTCAGGGGTTAAGACAATGAACATGTTGTTATTATTAAGTTTTTCTACAAAAAGGTTGAGATTAGATTCTACTCCCTTCCAAATATATAGTACATCATCAATATATCTATGCCAGGACACCAGGTCCGCACCAAGCTCAGCACCATGCCATATGTTATTATCTTCAAAAAATCCATATAGATATTGGCATAGCTTGGTGCGAACCGGGTGCCCATGGCAGTACCACAGATTTGTAAATAATGTTTATCATTGTACCAGAAAAAGTTGTGATGTAAAATTAAATCTATAGCTCTGATGATGAAGTCTAGGAAACTGGGTTGTAAATTTGGGTCATTAGAGAGCTTCCATTTGACCGCTTCTATACCTTTTTGATGATCTATGATGGAATAAAGGGAGGTAACATCCATCGTTACCCACATAAAGTTATCTTCCCAAGTGGTATTATTTAGAATTTGTGTTATGTCTCCAGGTAAATAAAAAATAGATTTGTAGCTTTTTCCAATATTTAACAAATATAGCTTTGAATAAGTTAAACTCATGGAATAAAGCAACTTAATATTAGTAATTGAAAATGATTTGTGTAAATAAAAAATAATACAGAGTGGAAAATCTGAGGAGAAAGATTCATGAAGTAAACTCACTCAGAATAATATTTGTCTTACAAGAGACAAGCTGTATTAATGATAAAAAATAATACACTCTGTGCGCACAAGAGAAAAATAGGAGACAAAAATGGTGAGCAAAAAGATAGAAAAATATGTATCCGTTATTTATGAGATGAAAACTTGAATTAACAAAATATACTTTGTAAGTTACAAGATGATCTTACTTGAGGCAAAAACAGTTTATGAGCTGAGGAAGTTTGTACCTGATCGGAGACTGAAATGTATCGAAGACACAGCTGGGAAGCAGCGTTAATGATTACGCAGCGTTCACTGAACAGGTCAGAGAGGAGAAGGCTGCAAGATGCGAGTGCTGTACGGCTCCTGTGATACAGCGTGTGAGATGACGTCACAGATTCAGGCTGTAGATTACGGCAAGGGATAAATACCTTGAAGAAGTAAGTTTTGGAAGATATAATCACTTGAGATACACTTTGAAAGTGAAAACTTGATCCAACGTAGATGTTTCTCAAAATTTAGATAAAGGCTTGAAAAAGTAGAAACGGAGGAACAGGAAGTTCTTCAGAAACACAACTTCAATAATCAAGCATTAAACAGGTGTGTCTGATATCCTTTTATAGGTGAATAGTAAAGGTGGACAAAGGGATTTAAGGTGGAATCATGACAGATCCCCCGTCTCAAGGCAAACCTCCTGGGAGCAGAGACCCAGGTTTGGAAGGGTTGTGAAGATGAAATTCACGTAAGAGCTCTGGAGCGTGAATATCACGTAGAGGAATCCAAGAGTCTTCTTCAGGACCATATCCCAACCAACGGACCAGATATTCAACCCGTCTCCAACGGTTGCGGGAATCCAAGATCTTTTCCACCTCGAATTCAGACTGATCTGCACACAAATCCGCATCAGAGGAATCATTCCCGGGTAGTGAGTCTAATGTACCAAAATAAGGTTTCAAGAGAGACACATGGAAGGAAGGATGAATCCGTAGATGAGCTGGCAAATGGAGAACGACTGCATTAGGATTCAGGATTTTCTTAATTTTGAAAGGACCTATAAATTGGCTTGCCAATTTTTTGCAGGGAACTTTCAGTTTTATATTTTTCGTGGATAACCATACACGATCTCCAGGTTTATATGATGGGGGAGGTATATGTTTCTTGTCAAAATAAAACTTTTGTTTATCTTTTGCAGTCTCCAGATGTTTTTTCAATAAGGGTATGGAGTTTTTCAGTTCAGTAATATATTCGACAGCATAGGGAGAAGATGAGGTGATGTTAGAAGTGGGTATTGTTCTCGGATGATAACCATAAGAAGCATAAAATGGTGTCATTTTAGTAGAAGTGTTAATCGAATTATTATAAGCGAATTCCGCCATTGGTAGCCAGTCTGACCAATCATCTTGAACTTGAGATATATAACACCGAAGATACTGCTCTAATGTTTGATTTAGTCGTTCTGTCAAACCGTTAGACTGTGGATGAAAAGCTGTTGTGAATCTGGGGGTGATCTTCAATAGACGACACAATTCCCTCCAGAATCTGGAGGTGAACTGAGTTCCCCTATCTGTAACTATTGAAAGTGGTAGACCATGTAATTTTACGATATGGTTAATGAAACAGGTAGCAGTGGTTGTTGCAGAGGGTATCTTCTTAAGTGGAATGAAATGTCCCATACGAGTAAGGTGATCAACGACTACGAGGATACAGGTATAATTCTTCGAAGGTGGTAACTCTACAATGAAATCCATTGATATCATATGCCAAGGAGTGTCAGGTATTGGCAGAGGAGTCAACAAACCGAATGGTTTATGCGAAGGTCGTTTGGTTCGGGAACAAACTTGGCAGTCAGTGATATGGCTACAAATATCTTGTTTCATTTTCGGCCACCAATATTCTCTATTCAATAACTCATGGGTTTTAGTAATACCCGGATGTCCTGCTAATGGAAGATTATGGAAATGATGAAGTAATTGTTTTCTTAATGTTGGTGGTACATACAGAAGTTTGTGATAATGATATAAACCAGTCTTTGAATCTTTAGTACAGATTGAAGGTATTGTGGAATCTTTGAGTTGAGCATGTAGTAGATCAGAATGGAATGAGGTAATAGAGGCTAAAAATCTGTGAGTGGGTATGATATTTTGTGCCTCTTCCTTTTCAGGTACATTCTGAAAAGTTCTGGATAGAGAGTCTGCTTGAGTGTTTTTTGATCCTGGACGGTAGTGGATGAGATAGTTAAAGCGATCTAGAAAAAGGGACCATCGGACCTGACGTGAAGATAAGGTTTTGTTTTTCTTTAGATACTGTAGATTCTTGTGATCTGTAAGTACTAAAAAAGGTTTGGATGTGCCTTCAAGAATATGCCTCCAATGTTCCATGGCAACTTTTATTGCCAAAAGTTCTAGGTCACCCACAGAGTAATTCCTTTCTGCTGGAGTCAAGAGTCGGGAATAAAAGGCAACAGGATGGTTAACTTGTGATCCAATGCGTCGTTGAGACAAAATTGCCCCAACACCAACATTTGAGGCATCAACTTCTAAGGTAAAATCTGCATCTGGATCAGGAAGCTGTAAGATGGGAGCTGAAGTAAAACATTTTTTCAGATGGTCGAAAGCTTCTTGTGCTTCAGTAGTCCAACAAAATTTAATTTTTCCTGTCAATTTAGTTAAGGGTTGAACTATGGAAGAATACCCCTGAATAAATCTTCTGTAAAAATTGGAGAAACCAAGAAACTTTTGGAGAGATTTTAAATTGGTAGGGACAGGCCAATCCAAAACAACCTTTATTTTGTCAGGATCCATTTCTATGCCAGTTGGGGAGATGATGTAACCCAGAAATTTGATTGTCTTTACATGGAATTGACATTTCTCTAATTTAGCATAAAGATGATGCTCTCTTAACCTCATTAAAACCCATCGTACGTGTTTGATATGATCAGTTATGTTCTTAGAATAAATTAAAATGTCATCTAGATATATCACTACGCAGATATCTAATAAATCCTTGAATATCTCATTTATAAAAAACTGAAAAGTTGCTGGAGCATTTGTCAAGCCAAAAGGCATGACATTGTACTGATATAAGCCATAACGAGTTTTAAAAGCTGTTTTCCACTCATCCCCTTTCCTTATGCGTATGAGATTATATGCACCTTTCAAATCTAGTTTGGTAAAGATTTGAGCATCAGTTAATCTTTCTAAGAGTTCAGGGATGTGTGGAAGTGGGTAGCGATTTTTTACTGTAATTTCATTTAAACCCCTGTAATCTATAATAGGACGTATAGTACCATCTTTATTGGTCACAAAAAACATTCCAGCTGCTGCTGGAGAAGTGGAAGTGGATTATAAACCCTTTTCTTAAATTTTCATCGAGATATTCTCTAAGGTATTGTAATTCTTTATTAGACATAGGATATATTTTACCAAAAGGTATGGTGGTATTAGGTTTAGTGTCTATAGGACAATCGAATGGCCTGTGTGGTGGTAGATTTTCTGCCTCTTTAAGATTAAACACATCTGAAAACTCAAGGTATTCTGGGGGTAATTGAGGTTGTATGTGGTTTATAGAGATTGTAGGGTAGCAAGTATTGGTACAGTACTGAGATGTATATTGGATATTATTGGTTACCCAATCAATACTTGGATTATGCAGCTGCAACCAAGGGTATCCTAAAATGATAGGATGGATAGAGTTAGGTAGTATATCGAATGTGATATATTCAGTATGTCCATTACCTGTAGTAGTGAGTAGTGGAATAGTGTGGTGTGTTATTGGACCTTTTAAATGAGTGGAACCATCAATAACTTTGACAAGAATAGGAAATTGCTTTAACACTCTGGGTATTTTATTTTTTGTAACATAAGTTTGATCCATGAACATGCCAAACGCCCCTGAATCAATCATGGCCTCATTCAGCAGAAGATGTTGATCCCACTGCAAAGACAATGAAATGGTTAAGTGTGATATCATTTTAGAATTAATTTGAGGGTTAACTATCAATATCTTACCCCTCTTCTGGTGTATTAGAGTTGGACAAGTGGACACTGTGTGGTCTTTGTTTCCACAGTACATACAAAGATTTAAACTTCTTCTTCTTTGTTTTTCTTCATATGTTAGAGGACCCTTAATTGTGCCAATTTCCATAGGTACAGGACTTGAAGATGGTTGTTGTACATGTGGTTGATGATACTTCTTTGGATATGGTTCAGGTGGTACCTTTTCAGCACGGCGTTCCCTGAATCTCCTATCCATTGAAATAGAGATCTTTATGAGAGACTCAAGTGTGTCTGGGAACTCAATACGAGATAACTCATCTTTCAAATGTTCTGATAGTCCCAGACGAAACTGGTTGCGTAGAGAGACTGAGTTCCACTGAGACTCCGTAGCCCACAGTTGAAACTCAGCGACGTAGTCCTCAACTGGCCGTTTGCCCTGCTTAAGTGTTCTTAAGTTATTTTCAGCAGTGAGTTGGGTGTTGCGGTCCTCATACAATAAAGCCATTGCGTTAAAGAAATCTTCCAGTGAACCTAAAATGGGATCATTAGTCTCAAAAAATTTGTCAGCCCATAATCTGGGTTCCCCACTTAAATATGAGATCACAGTACATACTTTTACTCTATCAGAATAATATGTTTTAGGTTTCATAGAGAACATGAGTAAGCATGCATTGCGAAATTCACGGAAGCGAGTACGTACACCAGCAAACACACTTGGTGGGTTAATCTTTGGTTCAGGGTGTTCAGCTGCCTTTTGTGTAATAAAGTCATTCATAATACTTTTCAAAGTGTTGTTTTCATTTTTTAACTCTGTTAAACCCTGAGCTAATATCTCCACCTTTTGATTTAAACTGGTTATTTCATTTGCCATTGCTGCAGGATCCATGTTTAAGAGTAACTTTATATATTTTTAAGGCTTGATTATTCTGTCATGTCTCCAGGTAAATAAAAAATAGATTTGTAGCTTTTTCCAATATTTAACAAATATAGCTTTGAATAAGTTAAACTCATGGAATAAAGCAACTTAATATTAGTAATTGAAAAGGATTTGTGTAAATAAAAAATAATACAGAGTGGAAAATCTGAGGAGAAAGATTCATGAAGTAAACTCACTCAGAATAATATTTGTCTTACAAGAGACAAGCTGTATTAATGATAAAAAATAATACACTCTGTGCGCACAAGAGAAAAATAGGAGACAAAAATGGTGAGCAAAAAGATAGAAAAATATGTATCCGTTATTTATGAGATGAAAACTTGAATTTACAAAATATACTTTGTAAGTTACAAGATGATCTTACTTGAGGCAAAAACAGTTTATGAGCTGAGGAAGTTTGTACCTGATCGGAGACTGAAATGTATCGAAGACACAGCTGGGAAGCAGCGTTAATGATTACGCAGCATTCACTGAACAGGTCAGAGAGGAGAAGGCTGCAAGATGCGAGTGATGTACGGCTCCTGTGATACAGCGTGTGAGATGACGTCACAGATTCAGGCTGTAGATTACGGCAAGGGATAAATACCTTGAAGAAGTAAGTTTTGGAAGATATAATCACTTGAGATACACTTTGAAAGTGAAAACTTGATCCAACGTAGATGTTTCTCAAAATTTAGATAAAGGCTTGAAAAAGTAGAAACGGAGGAACAGGAAGTTCTTCAGAAACACAACTTCAATAATCAAGCATTAAACAGGTGTGTCTGATATCCTTTTATAGGTGAATAGTAAAGGTGGACAAAGGGATTTAAGGTGGAATCATGACAATTTGTAAAACATGTCTGGTATCTTTTAGATATGGTTTAGCCTGCTGGGCATATGGTTGAAGGAAATAACCAATAAAGGCAGACAAGTTGGAGGTAAGTGAGTCAATGCCACTGATGATAGGCTTACCTGGTGGTCTAGTAGCATGTTTATGGACTTTAGGGAGGAAGTAGAAAATAGGAGTTTTTGAATCTTCTCTATATAAAAAAAAATCAAACTATTCTTTAGAGATGAGTTTCTGGTTCTTTGCTTCTAATAAAAGATTATATAATTTAGATGTAAATTCCTTTTTAGGGTTATTTTTTAATACTGTATATGTATTAGAGTCACCCAAAATTCTATTTGACTCTTTCAGGTAGTATTCTCTATCCATAATCACTATCCCTCCACCCTTGTCAGCCTCCTTGATGATGATATCTTTCCTTTTGTTTAGATGATTCAATATATCAAATTCTCTTTTACTTAAGTTACAGTTTTTGTTTTTCCTAGGTAAATCTTCAATGTCTCTCATCAGCATTCTACAGAAAACTTCAATATTTGGACCTTTGCTGTAGCTGGGATAGAATCTCGAGGCATTTTTGAATTTATTCCTAGGATTATCTGTCTGGGTGGGAGTGAGGAGATTATAAAATGGTACCGGTTGTTTAGCATAAAACCTTTTGACAGTTACATTTCTTATAAATTGTTGTGCGTCAATAAATAATTGAAACAAATTGACTTGGAATTGGAATAAATTTAAGGCCCTTTGAAAGTATCAATTTCCACTGTTCGCTAATTTCTTTAGTAGAAAGATTAAAGACTCCTTGAGTTATTGTCTCCTTTTCCTTTGCTTTCCCTCTTCCTCCTCTATTTCCCCTGTACTGGGTGTTCTTCCTCTTTTTTTCTGGTGAAGATCTGTTCTTAATGGGGAGTATCTGTTGGGGTGTACCCAATATTCTCGGTGTGAGTGTGTCCTTTTTTCTCTGTGTCTGGGAAAATGGCTTGTGTTGTGCTTGTGCATCTCTATATGTGTTTCTCTTCTTGGTGGACTCCTCTTTGTGTAGTCCACTTTGTGTTTTTCTTTCTTTTCCTCGTTGATAAAAGGGGAATTATCGGAATAAGTCCGACAATGTGGTTTATATGGTGCATAATGTGAATCATGGTCTCGTATATTATTAGTATTTTTGTATGTGTTTTTAAAATGTGATTGATTATTTTTGTCATATTGACGTGTGGGTGAGGTGTGTCTCGTGTGATGAGATCCATATCTTGAAAAATCTTTAGGTTCATTCCTGTGATGTGAGTGTGCAATATTAGGTTCATCCCTAAAGTGAATTTCTTTTTGTGGTCTATCATAATGGGGTCTCAAAGTTTGAGGTGTGTTCTTATAATTAGTGTTGTGGTGCATTTCTTTGTGAATATATACCTGGGATCTCCCTGTGTTGTTATTATAAGATTGTTTTCAATCAGTAGGGGCATTTTTCTGTACATATTGAGTGCCTGGCTGGAAATCCTCACTATCTCTAAGGTATTTTTTATATTTATTATCTCCCACTCCTTAATCGATTTCCTTTGCCTTTTCATTTATTGTATCAAATTTATCTTTACATTTTTTATTGCTTAAGTGACTGTTATATCATTTTCTAGAGAGTTTATTTCTTTCTCTATAATTTTAAGTTGTACATCTTGCATCTCGTACAGAAGGCTAACTAACTCTAAAGAACATTTATGTAAAGTGGCATTCCACTTATTCATAAAAATTTCATCATCCATTCCAAAAGTGTAAGGGTTAACCCCCTGTGCCTGAGATAGGATCCTCCCTCTTGCTGATCATGCCTATTTAAACACAGATCTCCCAGCTACCTTTGCTGGTTAATTGAGTTATTCTTGTTATTTGAACTGCTCAAGCTTCCTGCCGTACGGATCTCAGGTCTTCCTGTCATTTCTGTGACCTACGATCTACCCGAATCTAAACTTGCATTGATTTCCACTGCTGTGGGAATCTTACCTTCTACCAGAGCGCTCCGAGGTCTTCTGCTATCCCTGCACTGACGTATCTGCCGATACGTCATCAGCTACCGCCCGCAGCACCTCTCTGCCTCTCTGTGTCTCTCAGCCTTCAAGCCGCACACACGCCGCTGCAGCTCTCCGGCTCCTCTCCTACTTTGGATCAGGTTTGAATGTACAAACTATCTATTTCACCTAAACTATTTCTATGCAATTCTGCCTTATTCCGCATGAACTTAGCCTCACAAGCTGATATATATTAAGCAGCTATATTTCACATTACTTTTGTCAATATCTATTCTATGTTTACCTTACTAAACACATTGCCACAAGAGGTTATGGTATGTTTACCTTTGACATATACACTACCTGAAAAGTGGCTAAAACTAAAATTCACTTTGGGAAACCTAAATCATTATTAGGTAATCCAGGTGAAACAAAACCAATCTTTTTCCTAAATATCTATGTCTCTATATTCAGCTTGCCTAGTTTTAAGGAAAATACTTAAAAGAGATTATAAACATTTATGATCCTTACAGAATTAACCAGCCATAAAAGAATATTATGAACTAGAGTTGAAACTTTATTTTGTTCCTATAGATATTCCTCAATAAACTAGAATTATGGATCAGGAAACGATGTGCAATAGGATACAAACATTGTCTGATAGGATGGACACTTTATCCAATTCCTTCCACAAACTGCAGGTTGAAAATCAGGCTCTAAAAGCCTGTTTAAGGGAAGTGCTCGCTCCTAAACCTTCAACTGCAGAAATTCACCCTGAGCCTCTAGTCTCTCCCCCAGAAAAATTTCTCTGGAGATCGTTCTCAATTCAGGGAATTTAAAAACTCCTGCATGTTAATGTTCGAAATGAAACCCAGAACCTATCCATCAGAAAGATCTAGAGTTCTTACGGTGATTTCTTACCTCCGGGGGGAGCCTAGGGCCTGGGCAGATACTTTCTATGAGTCTGAAGATTCCATTCTGGGTTCCCTTACTGCCTTTTTTATGCAAATGTCTGCTTTGTACGATGACCCTTATAGGCAGGTTTCTGCAGAAAATGCCTTGCGGTCACTCAAGCAGAAAAAGAATCAAGTAGAAACCTATATTACACAATTTAAAATATTTGCCAGAGACTCAGAATGGAATGAAGTCTCCCTTAAGACCCAGTTCAGATTAGGTCTTTCTGAAGAGATCAAGGATGAACTGTCATGCATTGGAATTCCTGCTTCACTAGAAGATTTCTTCGCCTTGCCCATCAGTATAGACAGGCGCCTCAGGGAAAGGTGAATTGAACGGGCTAATTATTCCAAAAGCTACCTTCCAACCACCTCTTATCAAACAAGAGACGTACCCCAACCTATGGACATAGGAATCCTTAAAGGGCCCTTGACCACTCAAGAAAAGTCCAGAAGGAAACAAACCTATGCATGTACTGTGCCTGTCCTACCCATGATGTCAAGGACTGTCCAGTTCTACTGAAGAACAAGAAGGGTAAGACATTGGATTCCTCAGTTAGCCTTTTAACAAAATCTAGTAATACTACTTTCATAACTATCCCTCTTATTTTGCAGTGGGATCGTCACAAGATCACCACTGAAGCTATTGTGGATACTGGTGCGTGTAGAAATTTTGTTGACCTTGATTTTGTCACAAAAAATAAAATTCCAGTTGTGAATAAGCATACTCCAGTCTCTGTGAAGGTTATTGATGGCACTTTACTCTCGTCCAGACCAGTAATTTATCAAACCATTCCCCTTCAGGTAATCTTTAATCCACAGGTATCTGATGCTCTCTCTTTTGATGTGATCTCCTCACCTATGTTCAATATAATACTTGGTATTGATTGGTTATGCACACATAAACCTTATATAAACTGGGCTGACTGCAGTCTCACATTCCCTAATAATCAAATTGCCTCTAAAACTAATAACGATCTAAATATTATGCATATATCTGACTCCATTTTGCCACCTCAGTACTCTGAATTTTCTGATGTATTTAACAAAAAAGACGCAGCACTTCTTACCATCCCCAGAGGAATGGGCAGACGGAGAGGGTTAATCAGTGGCTGGAGCAGTACTTGCGCTGCTACTGCTCGCACCAACAGGATTCTTGGGCTACATATCTACCTCTCGCAGAGTTTGCCTATAATAACCACCAAAGCTCTACAACTGGTTTCAGTCCATTCTACGTGAATTATGGTCTACATCCTCCATTCTCACTTATGCCCAGGGTGGAAACTCCCTGTCCTCAAGTAAACGATCTAGTGAATGATATCGCTATCACTAGCATTTTGGACTCTCGCTCCAGACGTGGAGAACTCTTTTATCTGGTGCATTGGAAAGGTTTTGGACATCAGGACGATTCTTGGGAACCTGCGTCCAATCTGTCTGCTCCTCGGTTGGTTTCCTTATTTCACAGACGTAATCCTGATTGTCCTAAACCCTGAACCTCGCTGTGGTTCTTTAAGTGGGGGGCTCTGTAAGGGTTAACCCCCTGTGCCTGAGATAGGATCCTCCCTCTTGCTGATCATGCCTATTTAAACACAGATCTCCCAGCTACCTTTGCTGGTTGAGTTATTCTTTTTATTTGAACTGCTCAAGCTTCCTGCCGTACGGATCTCAGGTCTTCCTGTCATTTCTGTGACCTACGATCTACCCGAATCTAAACTTGCATTGATTTCCACTGTTGTGGGAATCTTACCTTCTACCGGAGCGCTCCAAGGTCTTCTGCTATCCCTGCACTGACGTATCTGCCGATACGTCATCAGCTACCGCCCGCAGCACCTCTCTGCCTCTCTGTGTCTCTCAGCCTTCAAGCCGCACACACGCCGCTGCAGCTCTCCGGCTCCTCTCCTACTTTGGATCAGGTTTGAATGTACAAACTATCTATTTCACCTAAACTATTTCTATGCAATTCTGCCTTATTCCGCATGAACTTAGCCTCACAAGCTGATATATATTAAGCAGCTATATTTCACATTACTTTTGTCAATATCTATTCTATGTTTACCTTACTAAACACATTGCCACATGAGGTTATGGTATGTTTACCTTTGACATATACACTACCTGAAAAGTGGCTAAAACTAAAATTCACTTTGGGAAACCTAAATCATTATTAGGTAATCCAGGTGAAACAAAACCAATCTTTTTCCTAAATATCTATGTCTCTATATTCAGCTTGCCTAGTTTTAAGGAAAATACTTAAAAGAGATTATAAACATTTATGATCCTTACAAAAAGCTGGTATTTTAAAAACTCTAAGCCCCCTAGGTACAATACTTTCATTCAAATATCTACTTAGGAAGGTTACTTCCTACCATTTCTTTGCCTCAGTATATAGCTTTTGTAACTTAGTAATGGTGGCTTCCCATTCATAATCTTTTGTATCAGATTTACTAAAAGTATTTAAATATTTAGATTGTCTTGCTGCCCTCCAATCATTTAAGGTATTACTATCATTTGATACATTACTATCCATATTGTATAAGAGAGATATGTACAAAGCAAGAAGAAATGTATACAATACGGATAGGTACTTCCCTCTGCTCAGAACCGCTGCCTTCCAACAGTCTCTCTCAAGGCTGTAAAATCGATGTGTATGGCAAATAGAGGCACTGGTTCTTAGGGGTCTTCAAAGGATTCCTTTCTGTGTTTCATGATTCTCCCAAAAGAGTTGTGTCTGTATCTGTGTTCAAAGAATATAACATTGGCGTAGTGTTTCTATGCACCTTGGTACATAAGTGCAGTATACTCACAGAATAATATCAGACAAACGGCTCCACAGGTGGTTTCACAACAACGGTCAGGAAAGAATAAAGCTGAATCTTTGAATAAAATATGGTTGTTTATTTGGCTCAACGCGTTTCAACGGCTTTACCGTCTTTTTCAAGAGCTGTTAAAAACTTAGTATGGCTTGCAAATAGTCATATACAATGCCGCATCGTAGGCGGCCTTAAATACACAATCATGGGCGGTATCTGATACCTCATTGGTTGAGGTCAGATTTACACGCGATTTTAAGACATAAAAAATAATAAAAACGGAATATAAAAATTAACACATATTAGAAAGGTAAAACATAACAATATATTTCAAAAAGCACAGGGTTCTGGCTATGAAAAATGAGTATGTCTAAACACTGTAAGTCAATAAAGGCACCAGTATTGAAATGGGGGATACAACAAACCACATAAATATTTCAGTCCAAGCAGAAATAACTCGATGAGCTGGGAACAAAAAGGCTTGATAAAAGAAAAAGCTCACCTCCTCTTCAAAGCACTGTAATACTTTCCGATTTGCCACAGGGAACCATCAGCGGCAAATACCTCCAGAGACCAGTCCCAGGATGTCAGCATGTATGACCGCGCTCCCCTCCCGGGGTAGGTCAATCTCGGGTAGACTCCGGTAAGTGCAAAGAAGGGTGTGTCAGCCACTGGCTCGTAGTAACCAAACATCAAACTCGAGCAGGGTAATATCAATCCGTAGTTTGAAGCTTGATGGATGTGATGAAAGGTGGAAAGTAATCCCCAATCAAAAAAACTCCAGGGTGCCTTTGAGATCCGATATGGCAGGTTCCTGTAAGGGTTGGAGACTCCTCGTAGTCCCTGGTAATTAATAGGTACAAACAAATGGAAACGGGAACTCCATAGAAGTGATGAATAAAAAAAACAGTCTTTATTCCAAAAATAATTAAAATTTGAACACAGGTACAGGTAATGACTGGTCTTACGCATTTCGGCTAACTGCCGTAATCATAGACCTAGCAAACAAACGTCAATTGGCAGCTTAAAAGGGTTACAAATGAATATCATTGTTTAGATGATAATTAAATCATCTAAAAATGTAGATATATCCAATGATGCAAACAGTAACTCCAAATGCAAAAAGAAAAGCAAAGATGGAGATGATACACCTCTTTTTATCACCCAATATTCTACAGAATATTTTTCAATATGTAAAACAATTAATAAATATTTTCCTATGCTTTATGGTGACAAAACTTTGAAAAGAGTTGTGGAAAAGGGGTGTAAATGTGTATATTCCAAGAATCTCACATTGGGAAATATTTTATCTCCCAGCCAACTTTCTAAATCAGGTCCAACTAATACTTGGCTGACAACCAATGGCACTTTCAGATGTGGCAATCACCACTGAAAAGCTTGTAATTTTATTAAAACAGGCAGTTCCTTTAAGTCATGTACCACTAGACAAACTTTCCAGACCAAGGGCTGTATAAATTACTCTGCATCCTTTGTGGAATACCTTGTGGAATGCACTGCCCACAATTTACAATTCGTAGGTATGACCACAAGAGACATCAGAACAAGAATAAGAGAACACCTATGTTATATTAAATATGAGAAACGATGTTCAGAACTGTCCAGACACTTTTTAGTTATACATGAGGGCAATGTCAAAAATTTCGAATAGTGTGCTATTGAACACATTACTAATTACAACAGAGGAGGAGACAAATTGAAGGTCCTGTCAAGACAAGAAGCGTTTTGGATTTTTAAGTTGTCAACTCAGATACCTAACAGATTCAATTCTGAATTCAACTTGATTAACTATTGGGAATAAACTATAACTATCTTTCCTTAAGTTAATCATTTGTATTATCCTGTCTTTAGTTATCAAATTATGCATTTATTTTCAGCATATATTTTTAGACGACATATGCTATTTAAGCTCATGTTGCTATTCATTTGTTATATTTAAAACTGTTGCTCTGGTACCCCTGGTATTTTGTATTATGTATTCTGTTGTTTTTTATGCCGCTATGAATAGACATCAGCATGTAATAATATTATGCAAAACATTTGATATTTTGTAACATGGTCTTTAAATACAGGATTTTTCTGCGGCTTGTATCACTTTGCATGTATATAGATTTTTTTATTCTCTTGCATTCATACTGGTTGTTATTTCACAGTGAGCGGAGGTTGTATTACGTGTATAGGTACAGCAGGTGTTTAATTATCATCTAACCAATTATATTAATTTGTAACCATTTTAAGCTGCCAATTGACTTTTGTTTGTTAGGTCTATGATTACGGCAGTTAGCCGAAATACGTAAGACCAGTCATTACCTGTACCTGTGTTCAAATTTTAATTATTTTTGGAATAAAGACTGTTTTTTTTATTCATCACTTCTATGGAGTGCCTGTTTCCATTTGTTTGTACATAACAAATTATTATTATATTTTATCTAAGTTAAAACATATTTAACAATTGTTAAACAAATAACCAATAAAATACCATTATTTCAAAAGGACAATGTAAACCAATCCTGAACTGTTCTGTTTCTCAGTTCCCTTTTAAGTTGTCATCTGTATAGGAGTTCCCAAACAGGTCCGTTTCTGTATATCGTAGTCATATGATGTTATTCATCCAGTAGTTTAAACGGACAGTTGTTAGTTCAGAAAATGTATTCAAATGAGTCCCGTATTGAACTAGAGCATTAAAAATTTCACCAAAAGAAAAAGATATATTTGTTAAATTATTTGTAACATAATAATGTATAAAACATATTTTTAATGGATACAATGATGTTTTTAATCTTGTTGTTTTATAGAACATAACTTAATAAGCAGGGAAAAGTGAGACAAGTTTTTCAGTGGACAAAAATATATTGACTGTCCTTTTATAAATGCTTCTTAACAAGCTCAAACACTCTTTGTGAAACAAGATATATATTAACATATAAGATAAGACAATATATATGAAATAGTAGCTCTTTAATACAAATATGATAAGACAATATATATGAAATAGTAACTCTTTTATATTTGATATAGTTATATCTTAATATGTACTTTTGTTTGCCAAGTAAGAGTTAAATCCCGTAATGGTTAGAGGGAGAGGATATAAAAGGACAGTCAATATAATAATAATTTGTTATTTTTTACCTAATATGTGTTAATTTTTATATTCTGGTTTATTATCTTTTATGTCTTAAAATCGCGTGTAAATCTGACCTCAACCAATGAGGTATCAGATATCGCCCATGATTGTGTTTTTAAGGCCGCCTGCGATGCGGCATTGTATATGACTATTTGCAATCCATACTAAGTTTTTAACAGCTCTTGAAAAAGACGGTAAAGCCGTTAATACGCATTCAGCCAAATAAACAACCATATTTTATTCAAAGATTCAGCTTTATTCTTTCCTGACCATTGTTGTGAAACCACCTGTGGAGCCGATTGTCTGATAGTATACTGCACTTATGTACCAAGGTGCATAGAAACATTACGCCAATGTGATATTCTTTGAACACAGATACAGACACAACTCTTTTGGGAGAATCATGAAACACAGAAAGGAATCCTTTGAAGACCCCTAAGAACCAGCGCCTCTATTTGCCATACACTTTGTCAAACAAACCCTGTTGGGACCCTCTTTCTGGATTAGAGATTATTGGGCTCACTTCTCTCCCCAAATTTGTGCAATATCTCCTTTTATATGACAATCAGAGAAATCTGGGATACTGAAACTCTCAAATATTGGTAGCTGGTAATGTATGGTGATTTTTATAATTTAATAATTTATAGCAAAGATATTCTTTATGGCAGTAGTTTAATTGAAGCTGTGATTTAAAAGTGTAATTGTGTATTTATAAATTAATATTGCATAGACCAGGGTATTTAAGATAAGAATACTCATATTTAAATTTAAGTAATTTGACCATTGAGGAAGAGAGAGATTTTGTATTTTACACTTGTAAAATTGATTCGGAGTTACTGTAAAATAGTTTAGAAATTGCATGTATTATTGTGGCTATATTTGACTTATTAATACTGTAGTGGTTGATATATGTTGAATTGATAGCTAAGATTTCATTGTGAGATTTGGATATATGCGATGTCCAAACGTTGTTAAATAAGTTACTGATTGAATTGGTTAATATTTCTGGCTAATTATAAATTATTCTAGTAAAATTCAAGTGTGGGATTTGATAAGTAATTCATTTTGAGTTAAGGTAGATTTATAGATTATATTGTGTCCATAATACAGAGGTACCAGACGATCTAACTGAATATTATTTGATCTAAAGATTTTTATAGCGTGTTAAATTACTTTAAGATTGTAATAATCAATTAATACATATACCTGGTCATAAGTGATATTCGGTTTACTGCACAAATATATAATCATTGTGTTTCATAAAGATTAACTGGTCAGAATTTAGGAAATATTTTTTTTTTTTTAAATTCTTTTTATTGAAGAGAGCTTGGGCATACATCATGTAAACATTTACATACAATCAATTTGAAATTGTATCAAGACACAATTAATAAATTCACAATAGAGATTGTTAGGAAAGCAAATGACACTCAACAAATGAGAATGAAAGATGTGAATTGCAGAAAAACAACACTATGAGCTGATTTGTTTCATGTCTGTATATGACTATGAGGTGGGCTTCCACAACATGCAATATATTGGGTTATAATAAAAGAATACGTGAAAATTCATTCCCGACAGATATGGTAAGTATCAACTGTACATGTTACCAAGATTTTCTCCTTATCTGCTACCCGAGCTCTCTTATTTTTAACTTTTTAAACTAAACTAAACTTAAAAACAAAACAAACAAAAAAAAACTAAACAAAACTGTAGCTTAATATGATTAGCATGTATATCTGATTATGTTGCCCAGCACAATGAGTTAGATATGGTTACAGATACTCTGTGCTATGCAAGGGCATACGTGGGTCAAGTATTCTTAGCAGAGGTCATATTATTAGTTGGCAACTCAGACTTGAGCAAATTTGATGCGATTATGTGTCACAGTATATTAACTGTAGCTAGGTGTTTCTGATGAGGAAAAATTCTGTTGTAATTAAAACACAACCGTAAAGGTATACATATATATACATACATACACACACACATGTACCCATACATATATACATACACACACACAGACATACAAACATACATAAAAAAAACAGCAACAATATGAACTGTCCAGCCTAGCTATATAACTTTTTAAACTAAACTAAACCTAAAAAAAAACAAAAAAAAACCTGTGGCTTAATATGATTAGCATGTATACCTGAATATGTTGACCAGCACAATAAATTAAATATGGATTCAGATTGCAGAGACTCTATACTTTGCAAAGACATATGTTGGTCTAATATTCTTTGCAGGGATCGTGGTATTATCTGGCAACATGGTTCCCTGAGCAAATTACAGTCGGTAAACTCACTACCCTACATTTCACCTCTATAATCAAAGACAAGTCTGGATAAAACCATGTTAGCACAGCCCATGTAGTTATCGTAGGTGTTCAGATGTGAATAACAGCCACAGCAATAATAAAAATGTAGAAGGCTTTTGGCTCTAGATAATAAAAGAAACAGAATAAAAGTGATATCCCCAGGAATGTAAGCCATTTAAATTTTCCTAACATAAATGATCATTAACATGCTAGTTTAACCTAAGCACAGTAGTAGGGCTATATTTGAACGTTATTCTGTAGGTTGAGATTCTATAGGAAAGATCTAGGGGGGCCCCACTAATATAGCTTTGTTTTAAGAATATCTGTTGATCCTACTCAGAGAGTCCCCGGCAGCTACACAGCAAGTCTCTAATATTAAATAATCGTACAGAAAGCTGTGTCTCCAGAATCAAACACATCTCTTAACAAGTGTACAATTTGCTAGTCAGCCAAGCATGTGAGATGTAAATAAGAGGAAGTGGCACAAAAGCTGCATTAAAAGTGACTTAAACTTGGTGTAGGTTATGTATCCCAGTATATTAACTGCAGTTTGGTGTTTCCACTGAAGGCAACTCATGCCGTAATTTAAACACAACCTCAAAGACATATGTAAAAGAAAGGACAACAACACAAACTGTCCAGCATAGCCACATACAAACATTCAACCTAAGATCCACGTAAGAGTTAGCCTGCTGCGGTACTTCACATCCGTTTGTCCAACCTGAAGACATAAATTAAGTTTCTGTAGCGTGTTGGCCAGATCGCAGCAAAAATCAGCTCACAGATAGCCCTCCCATCCTAGCCGATGCCGTCCCTGTCCCAGATCCACGATCCAAATCTAGAGTGCAGCTTGTGTACGGCGGACGACAATAGCCATGCTGTTTTCCGTTCAGGTGAGCCATGTGTATAGTGAAAGGCCTGTCCATTTCAGGTTTGCTATTACACGATACAGGCATATCAAGGGCTCCTTGGATAGAATGACTATATCGGCTCGATCTGAAATCCAGGTACACCACCGGGTGGAGCAAAGATGATATCTGTGGTCCCGCCTCCAGTACTTTATGCGGCCGCATATTCATGCTATAGATACTAGCTTTGGGCTCCGTTGCTACCGCTGTCCCTCTCCCCTGCGAAGGTTCTGAGGCTACGTAGTGATCATCCGACTTCTGATGAAGTGTAGAATTGGCTATTGCTGTCTGAGAGGCAAGATTGCAAGCGGGTATCCTTTGCCGGCAGGGTTGTTTCTTGATCACCGTGCACAAGTCAGAGCAAGAAAGCAGAAAACGATCTAGTTTTGGTAGGAGTATAGCTTTTAGCTCAGCCAGGATAAGTGAGTCAGTGCAGCGGTCTGTATTGATGGGGAGTTCCATCCTTGTAGTTGTTAAAGTCAGGAGTAGATATGAGAGATATGGCGGTAATATTCCCACCAACAGGCCAAACGGCTTATTTTCTTGCTTCTCGGAGGCCAAGGGGTGGTATACCCTGATCCCAGTGAATTCCCGGACACAGTTTTTGTCAAGGGAGAAGAGGATGGCAAGATCATTAGCCACTTTAAACTCCAAGCTGGACGGAGCTTCAGGAGCCTGTGGCCATCTTGGATTGCCGCCTACCGGAAGTCAGGAAATATTTTTAAGAAATATTTTAAAGTGTTATTGAATATTAATATAGATAATTGACAATAATTTTATTGTTGTTATTAATTGTTAATATTCATAATAAAACATACTAACATTAGTTAACATCTGTCCAGTAGGCACTTTTGAGGGGAAAAATGATCCGTAAGAGAACCCCTCTCAATCAACATAAGACAGAGCACTTCAAAGATTCACCTACTTCATACTGGATGCAAAACATAACTGGGGAATGGTGGAGGTTAGGGTGGAGTAAATATCTGCAATGCAAAGGATAACAAGATAAGCAAGCAAATTAACCAATTATATTGGAAAGTTGTTTAAAATTGTATGCTCTATCTGAATCAAGAAAGAACATTTTTGGGTGTCATGTCACTGTAAGATATCTCCTTGCTATTACAAGGTTATTATCATGGGGTTTAGATGCTATTCCATAGACTTTATATATTTATTGTATTACAGGGGTCCAAAAGTGCCCCCTTTTGTTTACATTTCCCCTTACATCCCCCACTGTCCTTAAGGTATTTTAACAGGGGTAATAAAAGTGGCCTCTCTTGGTTAGGGGATATATATATATACTGTATATATATATATATATATATATATATAAAACACACAGAGAAAGTCCAGCACTCATTTACAAGCTCACAACTAAGGTAAAAAGTAAAAATGGAAGAGTTAGTTACCGCATCTGGCCAAATGGGACAAGCCCAGGTACCACGTCAAGGTCTCTTCCAAAAACCTGGGTCCCTAAACAACCACACAATGCAGGCTCACAATCCAGCAAACTGGGAAAAAATGAAGGGTGCACAGACTTATGTAATCTCCCCAGACATATACAAAACACGGAAGGGGACAGCACTCTCAGGCAGGACCGGGTACACATCCCATGACCCTGTAACATGCACAGCCCTGGGTGCATAATAGCACTCTCAGGAAGCTGCACTGTCCATAGAGTCACAGGCAGTTAACCCCAGACAGGTCTGGGTGCAAGTTCCAAAAGGGAAAATTACAAAACAAACAAATAAATATAACACACAGAGAAAGTCCAGCACTCACAAGCTCACAACTAAGGTAAAAAGTAAAAATGGAAGAATTAGTTACCGCATCTGGCCAAATGGGACAAGCCCAGGTACCACGTCAAGGTCTCTTTCAAAAACCTGGGTC
Source organism: Bombina bombina (assembly GCF_027579735.1). Classification (NCBI taxonomy): domain Eukaryota; kingdom Metazoa; phylum Chordata; class Amphibia; order Anura; family Bombinatoridae; genus Bombina; species Bombina bombina. The sequence goes on along the minus strand of NC_069502.1, from coordinate 1,112,544,839 downwards.
CCTAAACAGCCACACAATGCAGGCTCACAATCCAGCAAACTGGGAAAAAATGAAGGGTGCACAGGCTTATGTAATCTCCACAGACATATACAAAACACGGAAGGGGACAGCACTCTCAGGCCGGACCGGGTACACATCCCATGACCCTGTAACATGCATAGCCCTGGGCGCACAATAGCACTCTCAGGAAGCTGCACTGTCCACAGAGTCACAGGCAGTTAACCCCAAACAGGTCTGGGTGCAAGTCCCAAAAGGGAAAATTACAAAACAAACAAATAAATATAACACACAGAGAAAGTTCAGCACTCACTTTTTCCCAGTTTGCTGGATTGTCTGGGGTTAACTGCCTGTGACTCTAGCCAGCTGGAATGTCCAAGGAGCTATTAAAGCATCCATAAACTCTGCCTGAAGATCCATGGCCCTCACAAAGTACCTGGTAAGTTTGTTGTTCAAACAAGAAACCATCAGACCTATCTCTGGGAGACCCCAAAAAGAAACAAATCTGATAGAACACATACTGGTGAAGACACCATTGCCCTGTATGTAGAGATTGACGACTAAGAAAGTTTGCTTCCCAGTTGTTCACTCCTGGGAAATGAATCACAGAGACTAGACCGGAATTGATTTCTGCCCATGAGAGAATTCAAAACACTTCCCTCATGGCTATGGAACTGTGAGTTCCCCCCCCCCCCCCCCCCCGATGCTGTGACATTTTGCCTACTGAGGCTGCACCACACCACGCATCTTTTGTCAATTTCTACTAGAAAACCCCTCATTACACACAATGAAATCACAGGCCCCTCTAGATGTTTTTTCAAAATGCCCATATCACATGGATTGGATTGGTCAGGTTGGTCTGCAAATATTAAATATATACACTATAATATATAATACTATATGCAATTATGCAATGCAATGCATGTGCTCTCTTAGGGAGTATAAAAGGTGCCAATCCGAACCCAATCCCTGTGTTATTTATAACAAGGCTAAAGCTGCATTTTTAAACATGCTAAAGGCCATAAAACCCAATTTGTGATGTTTAAACAACTTTCCCAATTTACTTCTATAATCTAATTTACTTATCCTTTGTTAAAAGGCCTTGTGTCATGTGCACTGTGCATTGCTATTTCATCAACAAACGATATCTGAAGTATGAAGCAAATTAAATAATAGAAGTTATGTTGTTTAAAATTGTATTCTCTATCTGAATCATGAAAGAAAATGTTTGGGTTTCAATTGTACCTTTAAGTGTGTAATATTACAGTGTCTACTACTACTAGTAGTACTACTAGGACACAGTATACATGATTACACACTTAAAGGGACACGAAACCCAAACATTTTTTCTAGTAGTCTACTTGTAAAAGTAGCCCCTAAAGGAACAGCAGGTTTATCCTGTATTTTTTTTTCCTGCATTGATTTAAGAGTCTCAAATTGAGACTACTAATGATGAATGGATAATTAATAATGCTGATACAAAGAATTTGCAGTAGACTCTAACTGCATCAACACAATTGTAGTTTTTTTATTATGTTGTGGTGTCCAGACACCTATACCATTACAATACCTTACCTCTACTACCAGTCCAGTACCTAACCAAACCCCCCATGCCAAATGCCAAGTGTCCCTGCAATTTGTTTTCAAATGTTGGCAACTAGTTGAAGTTATTAATGTAACCTTCTTGTTGATTTTACATTTGCGGCTTGACATTTTGACAACTTAGTGTTTTGTTTTTTAACACTGACAGAGTTCGACGTTGACATCATCCGTCACATATTATGTACATGTCATGCTAAAATGACAGAAGGAGACCAAAAAGATAGAGAGATAAAAAATGCACCTAGCATTTTAAAAGCAAGCATCTGGGCACATTTTGGATTTTATGAACATACTGGAAAGCACGAATTGGACAAGACACACGCAGTTTGTAAAGCCTGTCACACAAAAATTAAATACCTAGGGAATACTACTAACTTGAGAAATCACGTTAGCCGTTTTCACTCTGAGATGCTAACACCTGCCGCCACTTCCAAGGAAATAACAAGCCTAGGTCAGCCAAGAATTGATGCAATGCTGTCAACTTTGCCGCCCAACTCTGAAAAAGGGAAAAAATTACCAAAGCTGTGGCAACTTTCATAGTGAAGGACCTACGGCCTTACTCTGTTGTGGAAAACCTCGGGTTTCACAACCTGTTGAAGACGCTAGAGCCACGTTATAAGCTCCCGTCACGCAGTCACTTTACAGAAAACGTTATACCTGCACTCTACCATGAAACCAAAGCTCAGGTAATTGCATCAATGAGCCAAGCCAGTCGAGTCGCAATAACGTGTGATTCATGGACTTCAGTCATGACGGAGTCTTATGTTACAGTAACTGCACATTACGTTAGCAAGGACTGGCAGATCTTGTCGCATGTGCTGTAAACGAGAGCAGTTTATGAGTCTCACACGGGTGCTCATCTGGCTGAGCTACTGTCTCGTGTCGTGGAAGAATGGCAGCTGTCCGATAAATCTGTAGTGCTTGTGACCGACAATGCGTCGAACATGATTGTTGCTGCTCAAGTTGGAAAATTCCCTCATGTAAAATGCTTCGCCCATACACTGAATCTCGCGTCCCAGCGGGCGCTGAAAGTGGCCACGCTCTCCAGGGTTTTAGGCAGAGTGTGACAAATATCAACATTTTTTTACTGCAGCACTACAGCAAACCACTGTCTGAAAGAAAAACAGAAATATCTTGGCCTGAAGAATCATAAGCTGATAACTGATGTGACAACAAGGTGGAACAGCTCATATGACATGGTCGAGAGGTTCTTAGAACAGCAACCTGCAATCTGTGCCACATTGCTGTCTCCAGAAGTCAGAAAAAGTGAGTCAGATCTCTGCACTCTCAATGAAACAGATGTGTCAAATGCAGAGGATGCTGTGAGTGCATTAAAGCCAATGAAGGATGCAACCACACTGATGTCAGAAAAGCGCAATCCAACAGTGTCTCTCATTGCCCCTCTAAATGCACAACTGCTCCAGAACATGACAGACACCATGGTAGACACACCCATGATCCATGAGATCAAGAATGCCATCAAAACAGATCTCCTGAAGAGGTACAGCAGTGAGGCAGAGAATAAGATACTTTATACAGCCTCTGCCCTGGATCCTCATTTTAAGGGACTGCCTTTTATTCTTACAGAGGAGGAGAGATTGGAGATATACAGTGGAGCGACTGAGGTAGCTGCATCCTTGGAGGTAATTTTAATTTCTCCAACATAGGTGTGTCCGGTCCACGGCGTCATCCTTACTTGTGGGATATTCTCTTCCCCAACAGGAAATGGCAAAGAGCCCAGCAAAGCTGGTCACATGATCCCTCCTAGGCTCCGCCTACCCCAGTCATTCTCTTTGCCGTTGTACAGGCAACATCTCCACGGAGATGGCTTAGAGTTTTTTAGTGTTTAACTGTAGTTTTTCATTATTCAATCAAGAGTTTGTTATTTTCAAATAGTGCTGGTACGTACTATTTACTCAGAAACAGAAAAGAGATGAAGAATTCTGTTTGTATGAGGAAAATGATTTTAGCAACCGTAACTAAAATCCATGGCTGTTCCACACAGGACTGTTGAGAGCAATTAACTTCAGTTGGGGGAACAGTGTGCAGTCTCTTACTGCTTGAGGTATGACACATTCTAACAAGACGATGTAATGCTGGAAGCTGTCATTTTCCCTATGGGATCCGGTAAGCCATGTTTATTACGATTGTAAATAAGGGCTTCACAAGGGCTTATTTAAACTGTAGACTTTTTCTGGGCTAAATCGATTGATTATTAACACATATTTAGCCTTGAGGAATCATTTTATATGGGTATTTTGATATAATAATATCGGCAGGCACTGTTTTAGACACCTTATTCTTTAGGGGCTTTCCCAAAGCATAGGCAGAGTCTCATTTTCGCGCCGGTGTTGCGCACTTGTTTTTGAGAGGCATGGCATGCAGTCGCATGTGAGAGGAGCTCTGATACTTATAAAAGACTTCTGAAGGCGTCATTTGGTATCGTATTCCCCTTTGGGTTTGGTTGGGTCTCAGCAAAGCAGATACCAGGGACTGTAAAGGGGTTTAAAGCTTAAAACGGCTCCGGTTCCGTTATTTTAAGGGTTAAAGCTTCCAAAATTGGTGTGCAATATTTTCAAAGCTTTAAGACGCTGTGGTGAAAATTTGGTGAATTTTGAACAATTCCTTCATGTTTTTTCGCAATTGCAGTAATAAAGTGTGTTCAGTTTAAAATTTAAAGTGACAGTAACGGTTTTATTTTAAAACGTTTTTTGTACTTTCTGTTCAAGTTTATGCCTGTTTAACATGTCTGAACTACCAGATAGACTGTGTTCTGAATGTGGGGAAGCCAGAATTCCTATTCATTTAAATAAATGTGATTTATGTGATAATGACAATGATGCCCAAGATGATTCCTCAAGTGAGGGGAGTAAGCATGGTACTGCATCATTCCCTCCTTCGTCTACACGAGTCTTGCCCACTCAGGAGGCCCCTAGTACATCTAGCGCGCCAATACTCCTTACTATGCAACAATTAACGGCTGTAATGGATAATTCTGTCAAAAACATTTTAGCCAAAATGAACCCTTGTCAGCGTAAGCGTGGCTGCTCTGTTTTAGTTACTGAAGAGCATGACGACGCTGATATTAATATCTCTGAAGGGCCCCTAACCCAATCTGAGGGGGCCAGGGAGGTTTTGTCTGAGGGAGAAATTACTGATTTAGGGAACATTTCTCAGCAGGCTGAATCTGATGTGATTACATTTAAATTTAAATTGGAACATCTCCGCATTTTGCTTAAGGAGGTATTATCCACTCTGGATGATTGTGAAAATTTAGTCATCCCAGAGAAACTATGTAAAATGGACAAGTTCCTAGAGGTGCCGGGGCTCCCAGAAGCTTTTCCTATACCCAAGCGGGTGGCGGACATTGTTAATAAAGAATGGGAAAGGCCCGGTATTCCTTTCGTCCCTCCCCCCATATTTAAAAAATTGTTTCCTATGGTCGACCCCAGAAAGGACTTATGGCAGTCAGTCCCCAAGGTCGAGGGAGCGGTTTCTACTTTAAACAAACGCACCACTATTCCCATAGAGGATAGTTGTGCTTTCAAAGATCCTATGGATAAAAAATTAGAAGGTTTGCTTAAAAAGATGTTTGTTCAGCAGGGTTACCTTCTACAACCCATTTCATGCATTGTCCCTGTCACTACTGCCGCATATTTCTGGTTTGATGAACTGCTTAAGGTGCTCGATAGTGACTCTCCTCCTTATGAGGAGATTATGGACAGAATCAATGCTCTCAAATTGGCTAATTCTTTCACTCTAGACGCCTCTTTGCAATTGGCTAAGTTAGCGGCTAAGAACTCTGGGTTTGCTATTGTGGCGCGCAGAGCGCTTTGGTTGAAATCTTGGTCGGCTGATGCGTCTTCCAAGAACAAGCTACTAAACATTCCTTTCAAGGGGAAAACGTTGTTTGGTCCTGACTTGAAAGAGATTATCTCTGATATCACTGGGGGTAAGGGCCACGCCCTTCCTCAGGATCGGCCTTTCAAGGCAAAAAATAGACCTAATTTTCGTCCCTTTCGTAAAAACGGACCAGCCCAAGGTGCTACGTCCTCTAAGCAAGAGGGTAATACTTCTCAGGCCAAGCCAGCTTGGAGACCAATGCAAGGCTGGAACAAGGGAAAGCAGGCCAAGAAACCTGCCACTGCTACCAAGACAGCATGAAATATTGGCCCCCGTTCCGGGACCGGATCTGGTGGGGGGCAGACTCTCTCTCTTCGCTCAGGCTTGGGCAAGAGATGTTCTGGATCCTTGGGCGCTAGAAATAGTCTCCCAGGGTTATCTTCTGGAATTCAAGGGACTTCCCCCAAGGGGGAGGTTCCACAGGTCGCAGTTGTCTTCAGACCACATAAAAAGACAGGCGTTCTTACATTGTGTAGAAGACCTGTTAAAAATGGGAGTGATTTATCCTGTTCCATTAAGAGAACAGGGGATGGGGTTCTACTCCAATCTGTTCATAGTTCCCAAAAAAGAGGGAACGTTCAGACCAATCCTAGATCTCAAGATCTTAAACAAATTTCTCAAGGTCCCATCGTTCAAGATGGAAACCATTCGAACTATCCTTCCTTCCATCCAGGAAGGTCAATTCATGACCACGGTGGATTTAAAGGATGCGTATCTACATATTCCTATCCACAAGGAACATCATCGGTTCCTAAGGTTTGCATTCCTGGACAAACATTACCAGTTCGTGGCGCTTCCTTTCGGATTAGCCACTGCTCCAAGGATTTTCACAAAGGTACTAGGGTCCCTTCTAGCGGTGCTAAGACCAAGGGGCATTGCAGTAGTACCTTACCTGGACGACATTCTGATTCAAGCGTCGTCCCTTCCTCTAGCAAAGGCTCACACGGACATTGTCCTGGCCTTTCTCAGATCTCACGGCTGGAAAGTGAACGTGGAAAAGAGTTCTCTATCCCCGTCAACAAGGGTTCCCTTCTTGGGAACAATTATAGACTCCTTAGAAATGAGGATCTTTCTAACAGAGGCCAGAAAAACAAAGCTTCTGGACTCTTGTCGGATACTTCATTCCGTTCCTCTTCCTTCCATAGCTCAGTGCATGGAAGTGATCGGGTTGATGGTGGCGGCGATGGACATAGTTCCTTTTGCGCGCATTCATCTAAGACCATTACAACTGTGCATGCTCAGTCAGTGGAATGGGGACTATACAGACTTGTCTCCGAAGATACAAGTAAATCAGAAGACCAGAGACTCACTCCGTTGGTGGCTGTCCCTGGACAATCTGTCTCAAGGGATGATGTTCCACAGTCCAGAGTGGGTCATTGTCACGACCGACGCCAGTCTGATAGGCTGGGGCGCGGTCTGGGGATCCCTGAAAGCTCAGGGTCTTTGGTCTCGGGAAGAATCTCTTCTACCGATAAATATTCTGGAACTGAGAGCGATATTCAATGCTCTCCAGGCCTGGCCCCAGCTTGCGAGGACCAGGTTCATACGGTTTCAATCAGACAACATGACGACTGTTGCGTACATCAACCATCAGGGGGGAACAAGGAGTTCCCTAGCGATGGAAGAAGTAACCAAAATAATTCTTTGGGCGGAGTCTCACTCCTGCCACCTGTCTGCTATCCACATCCCAGGAGTGGAAAATTGGGAAGCGGATTTTCTGAGTCGGCAGACATTGCATCCGGGGGAGTGGGAACTCCATCCGGAAATCTTTGCCCAAGTCACTCACCTGTGGGGCATTCCAGACATGGATCTGATGGCCTCTCGTCAGAACTTCAAAGTTCCTTGCTACGGGGCCAGATCCAGGGATCCCAAGGCGGCTCTAGTGGATGCACTAGTAGCACCTTGGACCTTCAAACTAGCTTATGTGTTCCCGCCATTTCCTCTCATCCCCAGGCTGATAGCCAGGATCAAGCAGGAGAGGGCGTCGGTGATCTTGATAGCTCCTGCGTGGCCACGCAGGACTTGGTATGCAGATCTGGTGAATATGTCATCGGCTCCACCTTGGAAGCTACCTTTGAGACGAGACCTTCTTGTTCAGGGTCCGTTCGAACATCCGAATCTGGTTTCACTCCAGCTGACTGCTTGGAGATTGAACGCTTGATTTTATCGAAGCGAGGATTCTCAGATTCTGTTATCGATACTCTTGTTCAGGCCAGAAAGCCTGTGACTAGAAAGATTTACCACAAAATTTGGAAAAAATATATCTGTTGGTGTGAATCTAAAGGATTCCCTTGGGACAAGGTTAAGATTCCTAGGATTCTATCCTTCCTTCAAGAAGGATTGGAAAAAGGATTATCTGCAAGTTCCCTGAAGGGACAGATTTCTGCCTTGTCGGTATTACTTCACAAAAAGCTGGCAGCTGTGCCAGATGTTCAAGCCTTTGTTCAGGCTCTGGTTAGAATCAAGCCTGTTTACAAACCTTTGACTCCTCCTTGGAGTCTCAATTTAGTTCTTTCAGTTCTTCAGGGGGTTCCGTTTGAACCCTTACATTCCGTTGATATTAAGTTATTATCTTGGAAAGTTTTGTTTTTAGTTGCGATTTCTTCTGCTAGAAGAGTCTCAGAATTATCTGCTCTGCAGTGTTCTCCTCCTTATCTGGTGTTCCATGCAGATAAGGTGGTTTTACGTACTAAACCTGGTTTTCTTCCAAAAGTTGTTTCTAACAAAAACATTAACCAGGAGATTATCGTACCTTCTCTGTGTCCAAAACCAGTTTCAAAGAAGGAACGTTTGTTGCACAATTTGGATGTTGTTCGCGCTCTAAAATTCTATTTAGATGCTACAAAGGATTTTAGACAAACATCTTCCTTGTTTGTTGTTTATTCAGGTAAAAGGAGAGGTCAAAAAGCAACTTCTACCTCTCTCTCTTTTTGGATTAAAAGCATCATCAGATTGGCTTACGAGACTGCCGGAAGGCAGCCTCCCGAAAGAATCACAGCTCATTCCACTAGGGCTGTGGCTTCCACATGGGCCTTCAAGAACGAGGCTTCTGTTGATCAGATATGTAGGGCAGCGACTTGGTCTTCACTGCACACTTTTACCAAATTTTACAAGTTTGATACTTTTGCTTCTTCTGAGGCTATTTTTGGGAGAAAGGTTTTGCAAGCCGTGGTGCCTTCCATTTAGGTGACCTGATTTGCTCCCTCCCTTCATCCGTGTCCTAAAGCTTTGGTATTGGTTCCCACAAGTAAGGATGACGCCGTGGACCGGACACACCTATGTTGGTGAAAACAGAATTTATGTTTACCTGATAAATTTCTTTCTCCAACGGTGTGTCCGGTCCACGGCCCGCCCTGGTTTTTTTAATCAGGTCTGATATTTTATTTTCTTTAACTACAGTCACCACGGTACCATATGGTTTCTCCTATGCAAATATTCCTCCTTAACGTCGGTCGAATGACTGGGGTAGGCGGAGCCTAGGAGGGATCATGTGACCAGCTTTGCTGGGCTCTTTGCCATTTCCTGTTGGGGAAGAGAATATCCCACAAGTAAGGATGACGCCGTGGACCGGACACACCGTTGGAGAAAGAAATTTATCAGGTAAACATAAATTCTGTTTTCATCATGTTTCTTGAAAAATGTATAAATTTAAAACAAACATAAAACATAACATTCATAACAAAATAGGCTTAGCTAGCAGTAGCTTAGTAGCTAGTTTAATGAGTACAAGATTTATTTATATAAGACAGTTCTAAACGCCACAGTCAACTTTCCTCCTCCTAATAGATGTGAGCTGTTGCATTACTGAGCACATAGCATTAGCTGGCTGCTAGAGGTAATAATGAATGCTATTTTCTATTCTTTTGTTCAAACACAGATTGAGTGTACTAGTACAGTTACACCTAGGAGGACACACGTGGATGAAGTGCCACTGCCTGAGAGAAAAGAAACTCTGGAAGAAGAATCACCCATCGAGGATAACCCTTCTCCTCCCAAAAGAAAGTCCACATCGCTGCTCATGACTTTGCTGGGACAGTCTTTCATTGACACTGAAGGTACAATAGAACCCATAAAAAAAGAAAGTGAGGGGGCGCCCTAAGTGTGAATATGGAGATATAACCAAATAGTAGTATATTTATCTAGAAATTACTAAATAATATTAACAATTTTTGAGATAAGGTGATATATCATAACAATATACAGTGTTCGCCAGTATAAATGTGGTACAAAATTGTATATCAAACAATGTGAAATATTAGACAGTGTTAAACAATAACAATGTGATAAAAGTAATACAAATAATGAGATAAAACAAACAAAGTGACGATAAAGTGAAAGTCTCTATTGAGGAAAGAGGCAGCTATCTGTGATGATCCAGGCCAGGATCCAGGAGCAGCAATCTATGAAAAGAAAAAACAGAAGCGCCACATGGCCCAATATTGTTTGGTCCGGAACTAGTAGATCTTAAAGTAATGAGTAAACTCACATTTAGTAGAGCACCTCAATTAGTGCTAAAAAAGCAGTAGATCCCAGACTGCTTTTTTAGCACTAATTGAGGTGCTCTACTAAATGTGAGTTTACTCATTACTTTAAGATCTACTAGTTCCGGACCAAACAATATTGGGCCATGTGGCGCTTCTGTTTTTTCTTTTCATACAATAGAACCCAAAAACCCCTATGCCAAGGCTGAAGAGAAAATAGAGAAATATTGTAAAGCCCCATCTCTGCCTCTCACTGAAGACCCTTTGAACTGGTGGCATGTACATGAGGTCATATTTCCCCTCCTCTCTCATTTGTCAAAGCGATACTTGTGTATCCCAGGCACAAGCGTGTCTGCAGAGCGGGTTTTCTCCACTGCAGGAGATGTGGTAACGGCAAAAAGAACCACCCTCAAACCAGAGCATGTGGCTCAACTAGTGTTCTTACAGAAAAACCTACATATTTCATAATTCTGAGTAGTGATTCAGGTTTATATTTAATGTTTTTTGGCACATCCAGAAAGTGCTGTGTGCCCCACCGCCCAGTGCAGTATTGTTATTAAGTTATTTTATATTTGTTAATGTTATAGCTTATAGTTTTTTGAAAATTGAAGCTTAAAACCTTGAGTAAATCTTTGTTGGATCACAAATATACTAGTACTACATGACCACCTCACTCACTGTCACAGTCACACACACACAAACAATACAAAAGAAACAACACACAACTGCACACCTCATGTGTGCGTGTCACCCTTTCTTCACCATGATTCACTCTTTATGATGTGTGTGTTTTTTGGTATTATTTGACTGTGTGTGACTGTGTGTGTGTGTGTGTGTGTTGTGTAAAAATATATTTGTGATCCCATAAAGATAGTCAAGTTCATCTAGTAGTTTAATGCTACTTATTGTAATGTCTATTACTACTTCTAGTTACTGTGTGATGTTTGCCAGTCAGGAAGTGCTCTGTTTTGTAGATGTGCTATTGTTTACTGCACACCTGTATTGTTTGCAATGCAGTGAGTGCATATTGCATAAGGGATTATTCACACTAAAAAGTGTCTATTTTAAATAGACCCTTTAAGAAAGATATCATATGATCCCAATATGCCATCCCAGGCAGATCTGTAGGGGTTAACCAGTTAACCACCACCACCCGCCAGTCAGCACCTCTACTAATAAATCCTAAACGTGTACTCCAGAGACCACTGAAGCCAAACCACTATTAGGGGAAGGAAAAGCCTTGACAGAATAAATCGTAAATTGAAGCTTAAAACCTTGAGTAAATCTTTATTGGATCACAAATATACTGTAGCAGCACACACACACACACACACACAACACAATACAAAAATAAAGCACACACACCTCATGTGCGTGGCGTGCCACCCTTTCTTCACCATGATTTACTCCTTGATGTCTGTGGGGTTTTTATGTATTGTTTGTTTGTGTGTGTGACTGTGTGTGTTCAGTTGTGTGTGTGTGTACTGCTTTAACACTAAGTAACTATATTTGTGATCCCATAAAGATATTATAATCAAGAAAAACTAGTAGTTATAGTTAAGTTCAATGCTACTTGTTTTAAATGTCTCTAATACTACTGTAACTGTGTATATGTGTGTGTTGTGTTCCAGATTCACGTGATGTTTGTTTGCCAGTCATGAAGGCACACCTGTAATTGATTGTACCGCATATAAGGGATTTATGTTTTGTTTTCTGAGGATGACCATTTTCACACAAATAATAATGGTATTGGTAATGGTGGTAACTTAAGCTTAACCTATCTATTTTGGTTTTAATTTAATGTCTATTATTACTAAGTAAATAGACATTAAATTAAAACCAACATAGATAGGTTAGACATTTATTTATGTTCATGTTTGCTTATACTAGTGTATACTATATACATTTAAATATTTTCTTTTATTGAAGAAGTACACTGAGAGCACTGCACTTTTTACACTTTGATGCCATAATATTGCCAAACCAATACAACAATTGCCATTTAGTATTTACTGTTCTATAAATACTGTTGTTGTCTGCTGTCTTCAGACTTTGCCACAGGAAGTGTCCTTTTTTGAGCTAATAAAATTAAAAAAAAAAAAAAGAGTTCTTTTGACTGCTTGAATTTTTTTGCTGAAAAATTTAAATCATGGGCATAAATAGGGCAATAATCGTGATGCATTGCGGAATCGAATTGTTAACATGATAATTGTAATCGAATCGTGAGACCAGTGAAGACGCACATCCCCAATTTCTGTAGTGATTACAATCCAGGTAGGATGAGCAAAAGAAGCCACCTGAATAATGAACTGATGATCTAGCAACCAAGTCAGAGAATGACTTGTACCAGGATCCAGAAAAATCGTTTGCGATAGCAGAGTATGATCCCTGCAGCACTGATGAAGTATACAAAGCTGAAGAGGTCTCATATGAAAATGTGCAAAAGGAATTGCATTTGAAGCTACAATCATGAGATCCAGACCTTCCATACAAAAAGCAACAGAGGGAAAAGAGAGGGACTGAACGTTCAGACAAGCTGACACCAAGTTTAACCTTCTCTGCTATATAAGAGAAAGACTCATGGAAACCGATTCTTTTTGAAAACCCTAAAAAAGTTACCTTTGTCTGAGGAACAAAAACTCTTTGGAAAATTGATCCTCCAACCATGTTGTTGAAGATACAGCAAGTCTGTTGGTGTGAAATTCTGCTAAAGGAAAAAATGGAGAATAAACCAAGATATCCTCCAGGTAGGGAAACACTGCAATAGCCTGAGATCTGATCAAATGACCAAATGATAGAGCAACAAACTGAAAATGCTTGTCTAAAAAGGCAAACCTCAGAAAACTGGTGATGTCCCCTGTGGATTGGAACATGAATATAAGCATCCTTAAAATCTATTGTGGACATAAACTGACCTTGCTGAACAAAAGGCAGAATAGTTTGAAAGAAGGAACTCTTACAAACTTGTTCAGAGCTTTCAAATCCAGGACTGGTCTGAAAGTACCTTTTTTTTTTTTTTTTAACAATTTAAGGGACATAATACTCATATGCTAAATCACTTGAAACTGATGCAGTATAACTGTAAAAAGCTGAAACGAAAATATCACTATGTAAAAAAGGAAGATATTTTACCTCACAATTTCCTCAGCTCAGCAGAGTAAGTTCTGTGTAAAAAGTTATACTCAGCTGCAGCCCAGCTGTAGGTAAAAAAAAATAAAAAAAATGAAGAAATGAACAGCAGCTAATCAACATCAGCAGTGCTGAGGTCATGAACTCTTTTACTGTGATCTCATGAGATTTGACTTAACTCTCATGAGATTTCGTAGTAAACTTCCTTACACTGAATGGGGAAATAACATCCCTTCGGCTGGCCCAGGACAGACATACTGATATGCTGCTTAGAAATCCTTTACAATGGGATATGGCTACTGAGGAACTTTTGAGGTAAAATATCTTTCTTTTTTACATAGAGATGTTCAGGTGATATTTTCTAGTCAGCTTTTTACAGCTATACTGCATCACTTTCAAGTGTTTAAACATTTGGGTATTATGGCCCTTTAAGAGATTTTTATCCAATCCAATCTCCTGTTCCTGTAAAGGAACTAGAACAATCACTCACATAGTTTCCAGATCTGAAACTGACTGGAAAAAGGCTTGAGCCTTTAAGGGATTCCTTTGAACAGAAAAAAACTTCCTCTGGGAGGCCTTGTTTGATAACCCTGGGAAACTATATTCAGAACCCAGGGATCTAAAAAAACAAGCCTCCTGAAAAAGACATAACCTGCCCCCTTACCAGAACCTCTTGCTAGGGGTCCGCATGTAGATTTGGTAGTAGGGATAGATTTCTTTGCCTGCTTTGACTTGTTCCAGTTAGCACTAGGCCTCTAGACTGGGCCAGAGGTGCCTTGCTTCTGAGAAGAGGAGTCAACTTTTTGTTCTTCATTCTGACGAAAGAAAGGAAACCGAATGGAAGCTGCTTTAGCTCTTTCCTTAGACTTCTTGTCCTGAGGAAGAAAAGCACCTTTACCACCAGTAACAGTAGATATAATAGAATCTAAATCAGAACCAAACAGTTTCTTTCCCTGAAAAGAGACAAAAGTCTGGACTTAGACACCATGTCAACAGACCAGGATTTAAGCCATAAGGCTCTTCTAGCAAGGACTGCAAAATACATGCTTTTGATATTGATTTTCATAATATCAAATACAGTATCACTAATAAACGAATTGGCACTTTTAAAGGGACATGAAACCTAAAATGTTTCTTTCATGATTCAGATGGTGCACTAGTTTTCAAACCTGTCCTCAGGCCTCCCCAACAGTTCAGGTTTTCTGGATAACATTGGATGAGAGCAGGTAAAATAACCATGTTTACTAATCAGCTGATTATTTCACCTGTGCTCTAGTTCAGATATCCACAAAATGTGGCCTGTTAGGGAGGCCTGAGGACAGGTTTGAAAACCAGTGAGATAGAGAATACAATTTAAAAAAAAAGTTTCCAATTTACTTCTGTTATCTAAATTTGCTTTGTTCTCTTGTTTTTCTTTGTTGAAGTCAGAGATATATAGATAGGTAGCATGCACATGTCTGGAGTACTACATGAAAGGAAATAGTGCTGCCATCTAGTGTTATTGGCAATGTATAACATTGTTGCAAAACCGCTGCCATTTAGTACTGCAGACACGTGCACACCCCTGAACTTCCTGCTTTTCAACAAAGGATAACAAGAAAAATGGTCTTTAAAAGGGATTGTAGTTCCTCCCTAATGATTGATGAAAGCCACTGACGTTATGTTATCCGACTGAAAGCTGATAAACTGGGTTGAAGCTAGCTGAGGCCAGGCTAGAAGAGCATTGAAAATTGCTCTCAGTTCCAAAACATTTATTGGAAGAAACGACTCCTCCCGAGTCCATAGACCCTAAGCCCTTAATGAACCCCAGACAGCACCCCAGCCCAGCAAACTGGCATCCGTTGTTACAATAACCTGGGCAGGTCTGCGATAGCAAGTTCCCTGAGAGAGAAGATCCTGAGACATCCACCATGGAAGAGAATCTCGAGTGGACATCTGATCTAGAACAATCTTTGGAGATAGATCCGCATAATCCCTGTTCCACTACCTGAGCAAGCATAACTGCAGAGGTCTGAGATGGAACCAAGCAAATGGAATGATGTCCATGACTGAAACCATCAGACCAATAACCTCCATGGACTGAGCCACTGATGGCCGAGGAAGGGACTGAAGAGCAAGACACGTATTGGAAATCTTTGACTTTCTTGCTTCTGTCAAAAAAAAACCTCATCTCTAGAGAATCTATAATGGTCCCCAAAATTACCTCTCTTGTAGCCGGAATTAAAGGGCCATAATACCCAAATGTTGAAACACTTGAAACTGATGCAGCGTTGCTATAAAAAGCTGACTAGAAAATATCACCTTAAAATTTCTATGTAAAAAAGAAAGATATTTTACCTCAAAAGTTCCTCAGTAGCCACATCCCATTGTAAAAGACTTCTAAGCAGCAAATCAGTATGTCTTTCCCGGGACAGCTAAGGGGTTGAGCCTAGTGCACTTTCATGTTATTTCCCTATTCAGTTTAAAGGAAGTTTACTACGAAATCTCATGAGAGTTAATTGAAATCTCATGAGATCACAGTAAAAGAGTTCATGACCTCAGCACTGTTGATGCTGATTGGCTGCAGTTTATTTCTTTATTATTTTTTTTTACCTGCAGCTGAGCAGCAGCTGAGTATAACTTTTTACACAGAACTTACTCTGCTGAGCTGAGAAGATTGTGAGGTAAAATATCTTCCTTTTTTACATAGAGGTGTTCAGGTGATATTTTCCTGTCTGCTTTGTATAGTTATACTGCATCAGTTTCAAGTGATTTAGCATATGAGTATTATGTCCCTTTAATGAACTTTTTCGTAAATTCACCTTCCAACCGTGGGAGCGCAGAAAAGACAACAGCAACTCTGTGTGGAAGTTTGCTAGTTGAAAAGATGGAGCCTGAACTAGAATGTCGTCAAGATAAGGACACTGCAACACCCTTCAATCGAAGCACCACCAACAATGCTCACAGGACCTTTGAAAAAATTCTGGGAGCTGTTGCCAGACCAAAAGGAAGAGCTACAAACTGAAAATGTTTGTCTAGAAATGCAAATCTTAGATCCACTGTGGTCATGAACTGACCTTCCTGAACCAAAGGAAGAATGGAACGAATAGTTTCCACCTTGAAAGACGGAACCCTGAGAAACTTGTTTACACTCTTGAGATCTAAAATAGGTCTGAAAGTTCCCTCCTTTTTGGGAACGACAAAGAGATTGGAATAAAAACCCAGACCCTGTTCCTGAACCAAAACAGGAACTATCACTCCCATGTCGGAAATATTCTGAACACAACGTAAGAACTCCAGATAACCTGGAGAGAAGACACCTCCCTCTGGGAGGAACATTCTTGAACTCCAGTTTGTAACCCTGGGACACGATATCTACCACCCAGGGATCTTGAACATCTTGAACCCAAGCTTGAGTGAAGAGAGTCTGCCCCCCCACAAGATCCATTCCCAGATTGGGGGCAGACCTTCATGCTGATTGTGAGTCAGCAACAGGCTTCCTGGACTGCTTCCCCTTATTCCAAGACTGATTTGACTTCCAAGATGGATTGGACTGTTCCTGCTTGGAGGAAGAAGAGGAAGATTTACCAGAGAAGTTACGAAAGGAACGAAAATTACTCTGCCGACCCTTCTGTTTATTTCTTTTATCCTGAGGAAGAGAATGCCCCTTCCCTCCCGTAATATCAGAAATAATCTCAGCCAAACCTGGCCCAAACAAGGTCTTACCCTTGTAAGGAATAGACAAAAGCTTAGACTTACAGGACACATCCGCAGACCAGGATTTTAACCATAAAGCTAAAATGGAAAACCCAGAAATTTTAGCTCCCAACTTGATGACCTGTAGAGAAGCATCTGCAATAAAGGAATTGGCCAACTTCAAAGCCTTGATTCTATCTTGAACTTCTTCAAGAGGAGTATCTTGCTGAATAGAATCAGACAATGCATCAAACCAATATGCCGCTGCACTAGTAACCGTAGCAATACATGCAGCCGGTTGCCATTGATACCCCTGGTGTACATAAATCTTTTGAAGCAAAGCTTCCATCTTCTTATCCATAGGATTTTTAAAGGAACAGCTGTCCTCAATAGGAATAGTGGTCCTCTTGGTCAAAGTGGAAACTGCTTCCTCCACCTTAGGAACCATCTGCCAAGATTCCTTAATAGAATCAGCAAAAATTGGAGAAGGGGAAAAAGGAATCCCAGGCTTCTCCCATTCTCATGCAATAATATCTGAAACACGATCTGGTATAGGAAAAACTTCCACCGAGGAAAGGACATCAAAAAACAGTAGACTCCTGAACAACATCCACCAAAGACGATGAAGGCTCAGAATCAAAAAGTCTATCCTTGTAATGTAATGTTCTCTCAATACAAGAGGAACAAAAAGGGATAGGAGGCTCAACATTAGTATTTAAACATAGAGAACAAGCAACAGCTTGCAGGGCCTCTTGGTCTATCTTATTCCAAAGGAAAAAAAAACGTAATCAATAAAAAATTCTATGTTCAAATCAGAATTTTAATGAAGCAAAAAACGTTACTGTCCCTTTAAAAAAAAAAAAAAAATCTGTTTAAAATTTAAACTGGAAAATCCTTAAATAAACTGCACAATAAATCTTGCAGCAACAATTTTTCACAAAATGAATGCAAAAAGAGACACAAACATTATGAATTATGAAATTCAGACAGAAAACATAATTTATGTAAGAACTTACCTGATAAATTAATTTCTTTCATATTGGCAAGAGTCCATGAGCTAGTGACATATGGGATATACAATCCTACCAGGAGGGACAAAGTTTCCCAAACCTCAAAATGCCTATAAATACACCCCTCACCACACCCATAATTCAGTTTAACGAATAGCCAAGCAGTGGGGTGATAAAGAAAGAAGAAAGAAGAGTGGATCTCCACTCAAGAGTCACTAGAGAGGGAGGGAATAAAATAAAAACAGCCATATGCCGCTGAAAAAATTAGTCCACAACCCAAAAAAAATAAGTTTATTTTCATTTTTGAAAGAAAAAAACTTAAATCAAAAGCAGAAGAATCAAATTGAAACAGCTGCCTGAAGAACTTTTCTACCAAAAACTGCTTCCGAAGAAGCAAATACATTAAAATGGTAGAATTTAGTAAATGTATACAAAGAGGACCAAGTCGCTGCTTTGCAAGTCTGATCAACTGAAGCTTTATTCTTAAAAGCCCACGAAGTGGAGACTGATCTAGTAGAATGAGCAATAATTCTCTGAGGCGGGGCTTGACCCGACTCCAAATAAGCTTGATGAATCAAAAGCTTTAACCAAGAGGCCAAGGAAATAGCAGAGGTCTTCTGACCTTTCCTAGGACCAGAAAATATAACAAATAGACTAGAAGTCTTCCTGAAATCTTTAGTAGCTTCAAAATAATATTTCAAAGCTCTCACCAGTCACCACATCCAAAGAATGTAAGGATCTTTCCAAAGGATTCTTAGGATTAGGACACAAGGAAGAGACAACAATTTCTCTACTAATGTTGTTAGAATTCACAACCTTAGGTAAAAATTCAAATGAAGTCCGCAAAACCGCCGTATCCTGATGAAAAATCAGAAAAGGAGATTCACAAGAAAGAGCAGATAGCTCAGAAACTCTTCTAGCAGAAGAGATGGCCAAAAGGAACAACACTTTCCAAGAAAGTAGTTTAATATCCAAAGAATGCATAGGCTCAAATGGAGGAGCCTGTAAAGCCTTCAGAACCAAATTAAGACTCCAAGGAGGAGAAATTGATTTAATGACAGGCATAATACGAACTAAAGCCTGTACAAAACAGTGTATATCAGGAAGTATAGCAATCTTTCTGTGAAATAAAACAGAAAGAGCGGAGATTTGTCCTTTCAAGGAACTTGCAGACAAACCCTTATTCAAACCATCCTGAAAAAACTGTAAAATTCTAGGAATTCTAAAAGAATGCCAGAAAAATTTATGAGAACACCATGAAATGTAAGTCTTCCAAACTCTATAATAAATCTTTCTAGAGACAGATTTACGAGCTTGTAACATAGTATTAATTACTGAGTCAGAGAAACCTCTATGACTTAGTACTAAGCGTTCAATTTCCATACCTTCAAATTTAATGATTTGAAAGCCTGATGGAAAAAAACGGACCTTGAGATAGTAGGTCTGGCCGTAACGGAAGTGGCCAAGGCGGGCAACTGGACATCCGAACCAGATCCGCATACCAAAACCTGTGTGGCCATGCTGGCACCACCAGCAACACAAAAGATTGTTCCATGATGATTTTGGAAATCACTCTTGGAAGGAGAACTAGAGGCGGGAAGATGTAAGCATGATGATAACACCAAGGAAGTGTCAGCGCATCCAATGCTTCCGCCTGAACATCCCTGGACCTGGACAGGTATCTGGGAAGTTTATTGTTTAGATAAGAGGCCATGAGATCTATCTCTGGAAGACTCCACATCTGAACAATCTGAGAAAACACATCTGGATGGAGAGACCACTCCCCTGGATGTAAAGTCTAGCGGCTGAGATAATCCGCTTCCCAATTGTCTACACCTGGGATATGCACCGCAGAGATTAGACAGGAGCTGGATTCACCCAAACAAGTAATCGAAATACTTCTTTCATAGCTTGGGGACTGTGAGTCCCACCCTGATGATTGACATATGCCACTGTTGTGATATTGTCTGTCTGAAAACAAATGAACGGTTCTCTCTTTAACAGAGGCCAAAACTGAAGAGCTCTGAGAATTGCACGGAGTTCTAAAATATTTATTGGTAATCTTGCCTCTTGAGATTTCCAAACCCCTTGTGCTGTCAGAGATCCCCAAACAGCTCCCCAACCTGAAAGACTCGCATCTGTTGTGATCACAGTCTAGGTTGGCCGAACAAAAGAAGCCCCTTGAACTAAACGATGGTGATCTATCCACCATGTCAGAGAGTGTCGTACATTGGGATTTAAGGATATTAATTGTGATATCTTTGTTTAATCCCTGCACCATTGATTCAGCATACAAAGCTGAAGAGGTCTCATGTGAAAACGAGCAAAGGGGATTGCGTCCGATGCTGCAGTCATGAGACCTAAAACTTCCATGCACATAGCCACTGAAGGGAATGACTGAGACTGAAGGTGCCGGCAGGCTGCAACCAATTTTAAACGTCTCTTGTCTGTTAGAGACAGAGTCATGGACACTCAATCTATCTGGAAGCCTAAAAAGGTGACCCTTGTCTGAGGAATCAAGAAACTCTTTGGTAAATTGATCCTCCAACCATGTTTCCGAAGAAAAAACACTAGTTGATTCGTGTGAGATTCTGCAGAACGTAAAGACTGAGCTAGTACCAAGATATCGTCCAAATAAGGAAACACCGCAATACCCTGTTCTCTGATTACAGAGAGTAGGGCACCCAGAACCTTTGAAAAGATTATTGGAGCTGTTGCTAGGCCAAATGGAAGAGCAACAAATTGGTAATGCTTGTCTAGAAAAGAGAATCTCAGAAACTGATAATGTTCTGGATGAATCGGAATATGAAGGTATGCATCCTGCAAGTCTATTGTGGACATATAATGTCCTTGCTGAATAAAAGGCAGAATAGTCCTTATAGTCACCATCTTGAAAGTTGGTACTCTTACATAACGATTCAAAAATTTCAGATCCAGAACTGGTCTGAATAAATTTTCCTTCTTTGGGACAATGAATAGTTTTGAATAAAACCCCAAACCTTGTTCCAGAAGAGGAACTGGCATGATTACCCCTGAAGACTCCAGGTCTGAAACACACTTCAGGAAAGCCTGAGCTTTTACTGGGATACGTGAGAGAAAAAATCTTCTCACAGGAGGTCTTACTCTGAATCCTATTCGATACCCTTGAGAGACAATGCTCTGAATCCATTGATTTTGAACAGATTTTATCCAAATATCCTTGAAAAACCTTAATCTGCCCCCTACCAGCTGAGCTGGAATGAGGGCCGCACCTTCATGCGGACTTAGGGGCTGACTTTGGTTTCCTAAAAGGCTTGGATTTATTCCAATTTGAGGAAGGCTTCCAATTGGAAGCAGATTCCTTGGGGGAAGGATTGAGTTTTTGTTCCTTATTCTGACGAAAGGAACGAAAACGGTTAGAAGCCTTAGATTTACCCTTAGGTTTTTTATCCTGAGGCAGAAAAACTCCCTTTCCCCCAGTAACAGTTGAAATAATAGAATCCAACTGAGAACCAAATACATTATTACCTTGGAAAGAAAGAGATAGTAATCTAGATTTAGATGTCATATCAGCATTTCAAGATTTAAGCCACAAAGCTCTTCTAGCTAATATAGCTAAAGACATGGATCTAATATCAATTTTGATAATATCAAAAATGGCATCACAAATAAAATGATTAGCATATTGCAGTAAGCGAATAATGCTAGATAAGTCAGAATCCAATTCCTGTTGCGCTTAATTCTCCAACCAGAAAGTTGATGCAGCCGCAACATCAGCCAAAGAAATTGCAGGTCTGAGAAGATGACCTGAATATAAATAGGCCTTCCTTAGATAAGATTCAAGCTTCCTATCTAAAGGATCCTTAAAGGAAGTACTATCTTCCACAGGAATAGTGGTACGTTTAGCAAGAGTAGAAATAGCCCCATCAACTTTGGGGATCTTTTCCCAAAACTCTATAGATTTTGCTGGTAAAGGATACAATTTTTTAAACCTTGAAGAAGGAATAAAAGAAGTACCTGGCTTATTCCATTCCTTAGAAATCATATCAGAAATAGCCTCAGGAATAGGAAAAAAACCCTGGAGAAACTACAGGAGGTTTAAAAACAGCATTTAAACGTTTATTAGACTGAACGTCAAGAGGACTGGTTACCTCAATATCCAAAGTAATTAACACTTCTTTTAATAAAGAACGCATATACTCAATTTTAAATAAATAAGTAGATTTGTCAGTGTCAATGTCTGAGGAAGGATCTTCTGAATCAGATAGATCCTCATCAGAAGAGGATAAATTATTATGTTGTTGGTCATTTGAAATTTCATCAACTAAATGAGAAGTTTTAAAAGACCTTTTACGTTTATTTGAAGGTGGAAATGCAGACAAAGCCTTCAGAATAGAATCAGAAACAAATTCTTTAAAATTTACAGGTATATCATGCACATTAGAAGTTGAAGGAACTGCAACTGTCAATGTACTATTACTGATGGACACATTATCTGCATGTAAAAGTTTATCATGACAACTATTACAAATTACATTCGGCGAGATTATTTCTACAATTTTACAACAAATGCACTTAGCTTTGGTAGAACCGATGTCTGGCAGCAATGTTCCAGCAGAAGCTTCTGAGGCAGGATCAAATTGAGACATCTTTCAAAATGTAAGAGAAAAAACAACATATAAAGCGAAATTATCTATTTCCTTATATGACAGTTTCAGGAATGGGAAAAAATGCAAATAGCATAGCCCTCTGATAGAGAAAAAAGCAAGAGGCAAACATCAATGGGGTATTGAAATAATGAAAACGTTTGGCGCCAAGTATGACGCACAACGTAACTAAACTTTTTTGGTGCCAAAAATAACTGGAAATGACATTCGCGTCACTAATGACGCAACCGTGTGAAAGGTCTCGGCGTCAAGTATGACGCCGGAAATTACGAGCTTGCGTCACAGACGTACTTTTTCGCGCCAAAAAAATTTTTGCGCCAAGAATGATGCAATAAAGTTAAGCATTTGGCGCACCCGCTGACCTAATACCGCCCACAATTTGTAAGTAGTAGTCAATTGAAAAAAAAGACTAAACCCCAGGTAAGAAATAAATTTCATTTTTAAAAGATGTTTATATTCCCCAAATATGAAACTGACAGTCTGCAGAAGGAAATACATGAACCGGACTCATGGCAAATATAAGTACAATACATATATTTAGAACTTTATATAAATGCATAAAGTGCCAAACCATAGCTGAGGTGTCTTAAGTAATAAAAAACATACAGTACTTACCAAAAGACACCCATCCACATATAGCAGATAGCCAAACCAGTACTAAAACAGTTATTAGTAGAGGTAATGGTAAATTGAGAGTATATCGTCGATCTGAAAAGGGAGGTAGAACATGAATCTCTATGACCGATAACAGAGAACCTATGAAAAAGACCCCCGTTAGGGAAATCATCGTATTCAATAAGTGATACTCCCTTCACGTCCCTCTGACATTCGCTGTACTCTGAGAGGAATCGGGCTTCAACAATGCTGAGAAGCGCATATCAACGTAGAAATCTTAGCACAAACTTACTTCACCACCTCCATAGGAGGCAAAGTTTGTAAAACTGAATTGTGGGTGTGGTGAGGGGTGTATTTATAGGCATTTTGAGGTTTGGGAAACTTTGCCCCTCCTGGTAGGATTGTATATCCCATATGTCACTAGCTCATGGACTCTTGCCAATTACATGATAGAAACTTAAATATAAACAGAGCAACAGCCCCACAAAAAAACAACAGGCAACCTCCACACCTCAGCAAGCTCTGCTGAGATGCCTACCTGACCTCCTTGCTGCCGCAAACAAAGCCAGAAAATGATCTGGACCCCCATACAGCCGCACCGGAGAGAACGCTGAACCACCTCTGAGGAGCTATACAACAGAGCTGCAACATCCAGGAACGACAGGAAACAGCTAAAACGGCGCCAAAAATGTCCTTGCTATCTCAGATAATCCCGCCTATTGTGGGCGCGGCCTAACAAACCTCCCGGTAGCCATTATACACAAACAAAAAACATGTACACCAAAGTGAAAACATAATAAACTGAGCCAAACATCCCCAGTGCCTGCAAAACTGCCATACAATAAACCCTTAACCTAGAAGGCTGATTGTATATTTAGACAGAATTAACTGTCAAAGTGCCAAATTCTCCTAAATCAAAACAGGGAAAGAAATAGGCACTTACCTCAAAATTCTGTCCAGCAGCAGGACAGCTCACTTGGTATGAGAGGGGCTTCCTACCTCACATGGACCTGTGGAAAAAAAGAAAAGGCTGAGTAAACTTACTCAAACTTTCAATCCAAGGGCAGCATGAAATTACTTGGGAGGCCCAGTGGGGATTACGGTATACCCCACAAGTTCCCAAATGCTTAAAAGCCACCACTTGCTCTACTGAAGAGACTGGCATGGACTGCAGCTAAACGCCAAAGAAAACCAGAGCAAACTTGCTCTGCTTAAAAAATAAACTCTTGATTGAAGAATCAGACACCTAACTTTATCCCTCCTTGCGACTTATACAAGCAAAGGGAATGACTGGGGATTGCGGGTAGGTTAAGTGGTATTTAACAGCTTTTGCTGTGGTGCTCTTTGCATCCTCCTGCTGGTCAGGATTGATATTCCCAACAGTAATTAAGATGATCCGTGGACTCACCGTGTCATTAGAAAGAAATAAACTTATTCAAGAGACATTTTAAAAACCTAAAAACTTTTTTTTTCGTCAGCCAATTTGCAATTTTCAGCTGCTGCATTATATTATAAAACTTTAAAAATTGCTTTATTCTACAGTTAATAAACACACTGAAATTAAGCTGATGCTTTAGTGTAAATGTATAATTTAATATTTAAAATGTATTATTTCAAAATGAACTGCAGAAAAAGTTCTGCTTCTGGGTGTTTACATTAAACTGGAGACAGGTAACCGAATAACACAATTCCAAGGACACATGTGGTTTATTACAATTATATGAGGACTACACATACAAATTATACCAATGATTTACATAGCATAGAAATATGTATTTAAAGTTTACATGGACTAAACAGTTATTTAAAAAAAAAAAAAGACAACACAAACAATTTACTATTCAAATAGCTTTAAAGGACTGAGAACTTACATACAATACACAAGTGCTTATTTAAAATGTTGATCTTATGATCAAAGTATCAAGAAAATTGACATTTCACAGAGTAATCCCTTACTAAAAATTAGGTAACATATTTAAATGAAGATAAAATACAGAAAAAGGAAGCAATTCTTGTAAGAATACTGCTTGCAACACACATAATTTTTATTTTATGGATTGTATTATTAATTTATGAAAACTCTCAAACTACAGCACCATTACATGTTAAATGAAACACACAAATTACATAGTTTATCACATACTAGACATTTATTTATACTGCTCTTTGCATTGTAATGCAATGATTTACTATTTCAATTATATTTTGTAGCAAAATGATAAAAGACTCATCAAAACATTCACTTAAAGAGACGTACAGTAAAATTTTACCTCCTTTAATGTGTTTCCAATGATTCATTTGTCTTGCTGGAATGTATTAAATTGTTTGTGAACAGCTCATTTACCTTACTTTTTCATTTGAAACAGCTCCTTTTGCTTTTATTTTGTCATTTGAAACAGCTGCTTTTGCCTGTTGAAATCACCACCTATACTGGAAATAGGAATACTGCTATATTCTCTGTAGACAAGCCATGTGAACAGGAGACAATAGCATTAATAAACTTCTCGTATCTGAAATAACTGGTTTTGATTATTGAACCTCCTAAGCCATTATTATAATTTTAATACCTATAAGGCCTTGACTGATAGCAAGAGCGAATCTGCTCTTTCTGAAAGCTCAGCCTGCCTAAACCGGGGCATGTCTTTGTGAACAATAGATAATATTTTCAACAATCAAGACCAGCTATTTCAAATAAAAAACCATGCTGGAACTATCTCATATACATTTAATACTCCACAGCAGGTATAACAAGTCACTTGGAACACGCTGAAACACATTTTACATTACAGTATCCCTTTAACTGCTAGAGGTCTAAAACGTATTTTACAGAAATGTGTTGCAGACCTCTCTAGCAGGTAATGGATTGAAGCATTAACACTGATCACACAGTTTATCTAAGTTTACAGGAGATGCAACTGTTGAGTACATCCTTCATAAGGCATTATATTTAGACAAGCATTGACCTTTCCCCATGCATTCGAAATAAACTTAAACATACAACTCATAATTCTAACTGTTCTTGTTTTATTTTTTATTTATTTTTGTACTTATTTTAACTTTTGTAGTGAATCTGTTTCCAAGGAGCTCTTCACAACAGCCTGCAATAGATAAAATACATTTGGTACATCAAACGTATTTTGTAAATTTTATTTGCATATCACAGTAAACTTTTTTCTATATATTTTTTTTTTAACAATAAAATACCTAGGATATAACTCCATAAAATATTGGCCTTGTAAGATAACAGGTATGGGGGGGGGGGGGGTGAAGTAACACAATTTTAAATGATAAACTAAATACATTTCTTTATATTATTATTATTATTATATGTTGTTGAATTATCACTTTAGTTTTTTTTTTTTTACTCATTGCTTCAACTTAAAATTGAATGTTTTTTTTAAATTTTATTTAAGGCTAAAGCAGAAAATATTTAAGATGGTCATAAATTCTAAATAGACTCTGAAAAATATTTAAAAAATACTTTTCCTTAATGCTGTGCAAAGTATTCTTTCCAGCACCCCATGCTGTGACTAAATAAGAAGAAAGAGGTAAGAAAATGTAATCAAAATGCATTGTAACTATATTACTAGATATTTAGCGGTGTGTATATATATATATATATATATATATATATATATAAAAGCAAAAAACAACGTTATAAAAAGACAATTAAAAAAGGACATTATCCTAAATACATGTTTAATTGGTATCGCTGAAAAAAATTTATCAAAAAAAGGAAACCCAAATATTTTCCAAACAGCCTGTAAATTTGCAACAGTTCAACTACAGCCATATGCCAACTATCAGCAAACAATCTGCAGTAATCATTTTACGCACCTAAACAATTGCCCACTTACCTGTTTTTGTTTTTTTATGAACAAAAATTTTAACTCTGCAGTCAGAGGTTGTAAGAGCACTTTTCAAAAACTAAAATGTCTAAAACAGATCATTGTGATCTACACAAACTAAATCTTAAAAACAAGTCTAGCCCCTTTGAGATAAATAACACAATAAATAAATTATTAAGAGATCAACCCTTTGCAGAAAGAAGTAAATACGATTTTGTTGTTCAATGCATTTAGGTTAATGTAGAGATACTGCTAGTAGTATGGAACCTTTGGTAGTGACGTATTAAATGCTCCACCAGCAAAGATATACTTCACCATAATATATCTAGAACACACTAAATCAATGCTCCACCCTAACAAATGCATACACAGCAATGTGTTGTGCCCACATGAGCATGGTTTTGTGTTTTCCAAATGTGGGTTTAAATCTGTTAAGTTGACAGGACTAATCATCCTATTTAATCATCAAGTCGATGACAACTTTACATGACATATACAGTATGTACAATTGATTTGTATATACATGGCAGGAGAGAAGAAAAACATTTAATGACATCACAGGTAAAAAGATATATTACACTTGCATAAACCTCTTTTTTTTTTCTTTCCATGGTTTTTAGGAGGTATACAAAACAACATTAATATTTTTTAATATGCACTATGAGCAAATGTTTTATTTTTACATACACACACGCGTATATAAAATATATTTGTATGTGTATATAAAGTTACATAATCTATTAAATCGCACTGGGCATCATTTACATCTCCTACAGTTACTCTTTGCTGGTCATTTCAGTCTCTAATGTCTCATGTCTAAAACCATCAACTTTTTACCAATTCTCAGCACTGATCTAAAAAGAACAAATCCCAAAACAAAACAATTCTTCAAACCAGCTGAGCAGAGGCTGAGGTGGGTAAATAGTATAATCAGCTTTCTGTATACTATTAAAAGGTCTTGCAAAGATGATTGACAGAGAAGAGGGTAGCACTGAATTGGGTAACAATTGAATTTTAATACCTACATGATATTATCAGGCATTACTAGTTAACCTACATGATATTAGCAGGCATTACTAGTTAACATACATGATATTATCAGGCATTATTAGTTCACCTACATGATATCAGGCATTACTAGGTAACCTGCATGATATTATCAGGCATTACTAGTTAACATACATGATATTATCAGGCATTCCTCTAGTTATATCATTTTTCACCAGGGGAGTAATTAGGGGTGTTTTACGGTAATGCTACAGTAATGTACTTCAGAACCGGTATTATTTAGTTTGCATCTGTCAGAGATTTATCAAGTTTTGCTATGTAGTAAATATGTTAATGTATTTGCAGTTAACAGCAAATACAGCAGAATAGTACTTTGGTGTACAAAACATTTACTTTTTGAGAACTCTGTATATGTGGCTGCTATTTTCAAGGAAATTTAGAATATGACACACCTATAATATAAATTCTGGAACACTGATTGCCCATGGCTTGTAAGATTAAGAGGTTTACTTGCAATCGGGTTAATAACACCAACTGTCTTATCTCCCAAATATTTATTAAGAAAATTTGATTAATTCTGATAATATGTTTGGTTTTGCTCTTCAGTGCATTGCTGTTTGTGATTCTGTCTGGAACCCAATAAGGGATGGTGGTTGTTGACCAGTACTTGTGGTCACAACAGGCCTTGGGTTTAGACGAGGTGGAATGGAGTTAGCCGGGCGAATGAGTGGTGGTGGAGGCTGGTTCAGTGTGGGCCTCGGCTGAACAAACCGAGCTTGTTGCTGAAGAGGAGGGGGCTGTCGGTGGAGAGCTGGAGCTGCTGGAAGTGTTGGGCGAAGCAGTGGTGGAGGCTGATTTAATGCTGTTGATGAACTTCCTGCTGCTGGAGTGGAAGACTGCGTGGGAGGAGACTGGCCTGTGGGAGGAGCTGTCTGACTGGTCTGTGCCTAAGAGAATAAAAAAAAGAAGCATTTTATAATAGTAAATGTTTGGCTTGCACATACAAACTGAAGCATTTATGTAATTTACAGTAAAAGTAAACAGGCATAACAATACACACATTTTCTTGAAAAATGTAAGTTTTTCACAATTGTGCATTATCAGACAAATATGTGCACAAATTAGAAGCCTAGATGTTACCTGACTAAATGTTATACCGTGGGACACTACCCTTTTATCTACCAAAATAGCAATAACAAAAAAAAAAAAAAAGTAACTTCTGAACTCAGTGCTGTAGATACACAAACACACCTCATCTTCTTCATCAGTGCTTTTTCCTGATGGCACATGAGAAGTGTTTTTTGTGTCATCCCCTAAGGTAGAAGCATCACCATTAGAGGACTGGGTTCCTTGTTCTGCTTCCCATTCCTGCAATACCTCCTCTAAGTTAAACCGACGCCTGTAGTTTACAAAGAAGTTCTTCACTTGACCAACAGTCTTGTTGCCAATTACATCTGCAATAGCTTGAAAATCTTTACCATACTTGCGGACACCTGGAAGGCAAAGTACAATATTCACCAAAGGACGATATTCTTAGTATTCTTTGTACGTCAACAATTGTGCAACATTTTGTTCTCCAACAAATGACATCTGCTATGGCAACACATCTTAGAAATAATGGTTATGGTCTTAGAAAAAAAAAATGGGAAAGAAAACCTTAAAAATTAGATGATCACAATCTGGCATGTATCAAGAATGAGCTCGTTGAGATGGATGATTCAGGTTTAAAATTAAAATTTAAGATCATGTGCTTTTTGAGTAAACAAAAAGATTTAAAACAAGTGTAAAAAAAGATGTGATGGTCTAAAGCAGGTTCAACTTTCAACAAAACGTGTTTGCCCTCAACAGTTCTAAAATTAACTCTTTCAATGTTCGGCCTGTTAAGCCTGGAAGCTTTTCTGCTACATGGACCCTTTATATGTAAACTTACAACACAGGACAGCAAACATGAAATGTCTGAGTGGTGAAATGGCTGGAACATGATAATTATACAGTTTACACTAAAATACTGAATCTGACATCTATATTAAAGCATATAAAATTGCTCTAATATTAAAAACTCACCATATAATTAGGAGGTACAGTGTTATCATGAAGGTTATTTGAATTGCTAAAAAAATAAAAAGTGTACAGTACTATTTACTGCAGGGCTTGACAAATATGAGCCAGTGAGTTATGGTTTATAAAAGTTTACCACCAGCTCTTTTTGTTCATTTTTCATATACAAAAACACTTATCTGGCTCCAAAAAGCTTGATAAAATAAATTGTTAAAGTGACAGTAAAGTCAAAATTAAATGATCATTATTCAGATAGAGCATGCAATTTTAAATAACTTTTCAATTTACCTTTATTATCAGATTTACTTTGTTCTTTTGGTATCCTTTGTTGGGAAACATATCTAGGTAGGCTCAGGAGCAGCAATGCACTACTTGGAGCTAGCTGGTGATTGGTGGTTGCACATATACAGTATCTCACAAAAGTGAGTACACCCCTCCCATTTTTGTAAATATTTTATTATATCTTTTCATGTGACAACACTGAAGAAATGATACTTTGCTACAATGTAAAGTAGTGACTGTACAGCATATATAACAGTGTAAATTTGCTGTCCCCTCAAAATAACTCAACACACAGCCATTAAATGTCTAAACCGTTGGCAACAAAAGTGAGTACACCCCTAAGTGGAAATGTCTTATTGGGCCCAAAGTGTCAATATTTTGTGTGGCCACCATTATTTTCCAGCACTGCCTTAACCCTCTTGGGCATGGAGTTCACCAGAGCTTCACAGGTTGCCACTGGAGTCCTCTTCCACTCCTACATGACAACATCACGGAGCTGGTGGATGTAAGAGATCTTACGCTCCCCAACCTTCCATTTTGAGGAAGCCCCACAGATGCTCAATAGGGATTAGGTCTGGAGACATGCTTGGCCAGTCATTATTATTATTATTATCGGTTATTTGTAGAGAGCCAACAGATATCGCAGCGCATCACCTTTACCCTCAGCTTCTTTAGCAAGGCAGTGGTCATTTTGGAGGTGTGTTTGGGGTCGTTATGTTGGAATAATCACCTATGGCCCAGTCTCCGAAAGGAGGGGATCATGCTCTGCTTCAGTATGTCCCTCAATGAACTGTAGCTCCCCAGTGCTGGCAGCACTCATGCAGGCCCAGACCATGACCCTCCCACCACCATGCTTGACTGTAGGTAAGACACACTTGTCTTTGTACTCCTCACGTGGTTGCCGCCACACACGCTTGTCACCATCTGAACCAAATAAGTTTCTTGGTCTCATCAGACCACAGGACATGGTTCCAGTAATCCATGTCTTTAGTCTGCTTGTCTCCAGCAAACTGTTTGCAGGCTTTCTTGTGCATCATCTTTAGAAGAGGCTTCCTTTTGGGACGACAGCCATGCAGACCAATTTGATGCAGTGTGTGGCGTATGGTGTGAGCACTGACAGGCTGACCCCCCCACCCCTTCAACCTCTGCAGCAATGCTGGCAGCACTCATACGTCTATTTCCCAAAGACAACCTCTGGATATGATGCTGACCAAGCTTGGTCGACCATGGCGAGGCCTGTTCTGAGTGGAACCTGTCCTGTGAAACCGCTGTATGGTTTTGCCCGCCATGCTGCAGCTCAGTTTTAGGGTCTTGGCAATCTTCTTATAGCCTAGGCCATCTTTATGTAGATCAATAATTCTTTGTTTCAGAGTTCTTTGTCATGAGGTGCCATGTTGAATTTCCAGTGACCAGTATGAGAGAGTGTGAGAGCGATAACACCACATTAAATACACCTGCTCCCCATTCACACCTAAGACCTTGCTACATTAACGAGTTGCAGACACCGGGGAGGGAAAATGGCTAATTTGGCCCAATTTGGACATTTCCACTTGGGGTATACCTGTACTCACTTTTGTTGCCAACGGTTTAGACATTAATGACTGTGTGTTAAGTTATTTTGAGGGGACAGCAAATTTACACTGTTATACAGGCTGTACACTCACTACTTTACGTTGTAGCAACATGTCATTTCTCAAACAAACCCCACACAGTGTTTCACCCTTACAAACAAACCCCACTCAGTGTCCCACCCTTACAAAGAAACCCTACACAGTGTCCCACCCTTACAAAGAAACCCCACAGTGTCCCACCCTTACAAACAAACCCCAAAGTGTCCCACCCTTACAAACAAACCCCACACAGTGTTTCACCCTTACAAACAAACCCCACTCAGTGTTTCACCCTTACAAACAAACCCCACACAGTGTCCCACCCTTACAAACAAACCCCACACAGTGTCCCACCCTTACAAACAAACCCAACAGTGTCCCACCCTTACAAACAAACCCCACACAGTGTTTCACCCTTACAAACAAACCCCACACAGTGTCCCACCCTTACAAACAAACCCCACACAGTGTCCCACCCTTACAAACAAACCCAACACAGTGTTTCACCCTTACAAACAAACCCAACAGTGTGCCACCCTTACAAACAAACCCAACACAGTGCCACACCCTTACAAACAAACCCTACACAGTGTCCCGCCCTTACAAAGAAACCCCACACAGTGTCCCACCCTTACAAATAAACCCCACAGTGTCCCACCCTTACAAACAAACCCCACACAGTGTCCCACCCTTACAAACAAACCCCACAGTGTGCCACCCTTACAAACAAACCCCACACAGTGTCCCACCCTTACAAACACCACAGTGTCCCACCCTTACAAAGAAACCCCAAACAGTGTCCCACCTTTACAAACAAATCACACACACTGTCCCACCTTTACAAACCAACCCAACACAGTGTCCCACCCTTACAAACCAACCACACACAGTGTCCCACCTTTACAAACCAACCACACAGTGTCCCACCCTTACAAACAAACCCCACACACAGTGTCCCACCCTTACAAACCCCACACACAGTGTCCCACCATTACAAACAAACCCCACACACTGCCCCACCTTTACAAACAAACCCCAAACTGTGTCCCACCCTTACAAACAAACCCCACAGTGTCCCACCCTTACAAAGAAACCCCACACAGTGTCCCACCCTTACAAACACCACAGTGTCCCACCCTTACAAACACCACAGTGTCCCACCCTTACAAAGAAACCCCAAACAGTTTCCCACCCTTACAAACAAATCACACACACTGTCCCACCTTTACAAACCAACCCAACACAGTGTCCCACCCTTACAAACCAACCACACACAGTGTCCCACCTTTACAAACCCCACACACAGTGTTCCACCCTTACAAACCAACCCCACACAGTGTCCCACCCTTACAAACCAACCCTAGTGTCCCACCCTTACAAACAAACCCCACACACAGTGTCCCACCCTTACAAACAAACCTCACACGCAGTGTCCCACCCTTACAAACCCCACACACAGTGTCCCACCATTACAAACAAACCCCACACACTGCCCCACCTTTACAAACAAACCCCAAACTGTGTCCCACCCTTACAAACAAACCCCACACAATGTCCCATCCGTATGAACACAGTTTCCTACCCTATCAAACAAACACAAACCCTACACACACTCTGCCACCCGTATGCACAAACACTCAACAGCTTTCCCATTATTACACACACACTCAAGCACCTATCACAAGTCTCTCTATATACACACATTCATGCCCCTGGTAGTCTCCCACAATTATATACAATCTTCCAGGTACTATCCCAAACTGAGCTGTGTGATATTTTTGTTCTGTGCTAAATTTTCTTGATTTTTTTTTTATATATATATATATATATATATATATATATATATATATATATATATATATATGTGTGTGTATATGTATATAAACACACACATATAAATGCTGATTTAGGAAACTCCTAAGCGTGTATAGTTCCATGGATGAAGACCATTTGTAGAACTTTTTATTCCTTATGGCGTTTACGTTTAGGAACTACATTTGTGTTTAGTATCCCCTTAAAGGGACAGCCTACTCCTAAAAAGATTTTCCTATGCATTCCCCAGCCTTTCCCCAGCCTTTCCTATGCATTCCCCAGCTTTGCACAACCAACATTGTTACATTAATATACTTTATAACTACTAAACCTTTGAATTTATGCCTGTTTCTAAGCCACTGCAGACCGCCTCTCATCTCATGCATTTTTATTAGCTTTTCACAGCAAGACACTGCTAATTCATGTGTTCCAAATAGATAACATGCTCACTCCCGTGGACTTGTGCAGGACCCAGCACTAATTGGCTAAAATGCAAGTCTGTAAATAGCCCTGAGATAAGGGGGCAGTCTGCAGAGGCTTAGATACAAGGTACTCAAAGAGGTAAAATGTATATAAATATAGTAGTGTTGGATGTGCAAAACTGGGGAATGAGTAATAAAGGGATTATCTATCTTTTTAAACAAACATTTTGGAGTAGACTATCCATTTAAGTTTTAAGGAGGCCTGTGATTTGTTGCACATGTGTGGGCTGAGCTAGCTATTGAGCTAAATTGAGTTTTTTATTACAAGTAACCAATATTTACCACATCAATGGAAACTAGGCCTTAGTTAGCGGAGGCAATCTAGACTTGCTACCTGAGGCGACAAGGCTAATTACTGTCATTTTGATAGTTTAACTTGCACTGTTTTGCAGTTATCTGATCATTGGAGTCATAAATGTAAACACGGTTAGATTTCTGAAAATCGGCATTGTGCACTTTTAATTAATCAAAACTTAAACACAGTCTTCAGAGATTAAAACATGAAAAAACAGAATTTATGTTTACCTGATAAATTACTTTCTCCAACGGTGTGTCCGGTCCACGGCGTCATCCTTACTTGTGGGATATTCTCTTCCCCAACAGGAAATGGCAAAGAGCCCAGCAAAGCTGGTCACATGATCCCTCCTAGGCTCCGCCTTCCCCAGTCATTCGACCGACGTAAAGGAGGAATATTTGCATAGGAGAAATCATATGATACCGTGGTGACTGTAGTTAAAGAAAATAAATCTTCAGACCTGATTAAAAAACCAGGGCGGGCCGTGGACCGGACACACCGTTGGAGAAAGTAATTTATCAGGTAAACATAAATTCTGTTTTCTCCAACATAGGTGTGTCCGGTCCACGGCGTCATCCTTACTTGTGGGAACCAATACCAAAGCTTTAGGACACGGATGATGGGAGGGAGCAAATCAGGTCACCTAGATGGAAGGCACCACGGTTTGCAAAACCTTTCTCCCAAAAATAGCCTCAGAAGAAGCAAAAGTATCAAATTTGTAAAATTTGGTAAAAGTGTGCAGTGAAGACCAAGTCGCTGCCTTACATATCTGATCAACAGAAGCCTCGTTCTTAAAGGCCCATGTGGAAGCCACGGCCCTAGTGGAATGAGCTGTGATTCTTTCAGGAGGCTGCCGTCCGGCAGTCTCATAAGCCAATCTGATGATGCTTTTAAGCCAAAAAGATAGAGAGGTAGAAGTTGCTTTTTGACCTCTCCTTTTACCAGAATAAACAACAAACAAGGAAGATGTTTGTCTGAAATCCTTTGTAGCATCTAAATAGAATTTTAGAGCACGGACAACGTCCAAATTGTGTAACAAACGTTCCTTCTATGAAACTGGATTCGGACACAAAGAAGGTACAACTATCTCCTGGTTAATATTTTTGTTGGAAACAACCTTCGGAAGAAAACCAGGCTCAGTACGTAAAAACCACCTTATCTGCATGGACCAGATAGGGCGGAGAACACTGCAGAGCAGATAACTCAGAAACTCTTCTAGCAGAAGAAATTGCAACCTAAAACAAAACTTTCCAAGATAATAACTTAATATCTATGGAATGTAAGGGTTCAAACGGAACCCCTTGAAGAACTGAAAGAACTAGATTAAGACTCCAGGGAAGAGTCAAAGGTCTGTAAACAGGCTTGATTCTAACCAGAGCCTGAACAAACGCTTAAACGTCTGGCACAGCTGCCAGCCTTTTGTGAAGTAAAACAGATAAAGCAGAGATCTGTCCCTTCAGAGAACTCGCAGAAAATCCTTTCTCCAAGCCTTCTTGTAGAAAGGAAAGAATCTTAGGAATTTTTATCTTGTTCCATGGGAATCCTTTAGATTCACACCAACAGATATATTTTTTCCATATATTATGGTAAATTTTTCTAGTTACAGGCTTTCTAGCCTGAATAAGAGTATCTACTACAGAATCTGAAAACCCACGCTTTGATAAAATCAAGCGTTCAAACTCCAAGCAGTCAGTTGGAGGAAAACCAGATTCGGATGTTCAAATGGACCCTGAATAAGAAGGTCCTGTCTCAAAGGTAGCTTCCATGGTGGAGCCGATGACACATTCACCAGGTCTGCATACCAAGTCCTGCGTGGCCACACAGGAACTATCAAGGTCACCGAAGCCCTCTCCAGATTGATCCTGGCTACCAGCCTGGGAATGAGAGGAAACGGTGGGAATACATAAGCTAGGTTGAAGATCCAAGGTGCTACTATTGTATCCAATAGAGTCGGCTTGGGATCCCTGGATTTGGACCCGTAACAAGGGACCATGAAGTTCTGACGAGAGGCCATCAGAACCAAGTCTGGAATGCCCCATAATTGAGTTATTTGGGCAAAGATTTCCAGATGGAGTTCCCACTCCCCCGGATGCTCCTCCATCGCCAGGGAACTCCTTGTTACCCCCTGATGGTTGATATATGTAACAGTCGTCATGATGACTGATTGAAACCTTATGAATTTGGCCTTTGCTAGTCTAGGCCAAGCCTTGAGAGCATTGAATATCGCTCTCAGTTCCATTATGTTTATAGGGAGAAGAGAGTCTTCCCGAAACCATAGACCCTGAGTTTTCAGGGGTTCCCAGACCGCGCCCCAGCCCACCAGACTGGCGTCGGTCGTGACAATGACCTATTCTGGTCTGCGGAAGCTCATTCCCTGTGACAGGTTGTCCAGGGTCAGCCACCAACGGAGTGAATCTCTGGTTATTTGATCTACTTGTATCGTCGGAGACAAGACTGTATAATCCCCATTCCACTGTCTGAGCATGCCCAGGTGCAATGGTCTTAGATGAATTCGTGCAAAAGGAACTATGTCCATTGCCGCGACCATCAACCCTATTACTTCCATGGACTGCGCTATGGAAGGAATAAGAACAGAATGAAGTACCTGACAAGAGCTTAGAAGTTTTGATTTTCTGGCCTCTGTCAGAAAAACCTTCATTTCTAAGGAAACTATTATTGTTCCCAAGAAGGGAACTCTTGTTGACGGGGACAGAGAACTTTTTTCTATGTTCACTTTCCACCTGTGAGATCTGAGAAAGGCTAGGACAATGTCCGTATGAGCCCTTGCTTTTGACAGAGACGACACCTGAATCAGGATGTCGTCCAAGTAAGGTACGACTGCAATGCCCCTTGGTCTTAGCACCGCTAGAAGGGACCCTAGTACCCTTGTGAAAATCCTTGGAGCAGTGGCTAATCCGAATGGAAGTGCCACAGGTAATGCTTGTCCAGAAAGGCGAACCTTAGGAACCGAAAATGTTCCTTGTGGATAGGAATACGTAGGTACGCATCCTTCAAGTCCACCGTGGTCATGAATTGACCTTCCTGGATGGTAGAAAGGATCGTTCGAATGGTTTCCATTTTGAATGATGAAACCCTTAGAAACTTGTTTAGAATCTTGAGATCTAAAATAGGTCTGAATGTTCCCTCTTATTTGGGAATTATGAACAGGTTGGAGTAAAAACCCATCCCTTGTTCTCCTAATGGAACAGGATGAATCACTCCCATGCTTAACAGGTCTTCTACACAGTGTAAGAATGCCTGTTCGAAGATAATTGAGACCCGTGGAACCTTCCCCTTGGGAGTAGTTCCCTGAATTCCAGGAGATAACCTTGAGAAACTATTTCTAGCGCCCAAGGATCCTGAACATCTCTTGCCCCAACCTGAGCAAAGAGAGAAAGTCTGCCCCCCACCAGATCCTTCCCAGATCGGGGGCCAACACTTCATGCTGTTTTGGTAGCAGTGGCAGGTGACTTGGCCTGCTTACCCTTGTTCCAGCCTTGCATCGGCCTCCAGGCTGGCTTGGTTTGAGAAGTATTACCCTCTTGCTTAGAGGGTGTAGAATTTGAGGCTGGTCCGTTTCTGCGAAAGGGACGAAAATTTGGCTTATTTTTAGCCTTAAAAGACCTATCCTGTGGGAGGGCGTGGCCCTTTCCCCCAGTGATGTCTGAAATAATCTCTTTCAAGTCAGGGCCAAACAGTGTTTTACCCTTGAAAGGGATGTTAAGCAAAAGCGCTCTGTGCGCCACGATAGCAAACCCTGAATTATTCGCCGCTAATCTAGCTAATTGCAAAGCGGCATCTAAAATAAAAAAGAGTTAGCCAATTTAAGAGCTTGAACTCTGTCCAAAACCTCCTCGTACGAAGATTCTTTATTAAGCGACTTTTCTAGTTCTTCGAACCAGAAACACGCAGCTGTAGTGACAGGAACAATGCATGAAATTGGTTGTAGAAGGTAACCTTGCTGAACAAACATCTTTTTAAGCAAACCCTCTAACCTTTAATCCATAGGATCTTGAAAGCACAACTATCTTCTATAGGAATAGAAGTGCGTTTGTTTAGAGTAGAAACCGCCCCCTCGACCTTGGGGACTGTATGCTATAAGTCCTTTCTGGGGTCGACTATAGGAAACTAATTTCTTAAATATAGGGGGAGGACAAAGGGTATGCCGGGCCTTTCCCACTCCTTATTTACTATGTCCGCCACCCGCTTGGGTATAGGAAAAACATCGGGGGGCACCGGAACCTCTAGGAACTTGTCCATCTTACCTAATTTCTCTGGAATGACCAAATTGTCACAATCATCCAGAGTAGATAATACCTCCTTAAGTAGTGCGTGGAGATGTTGAAATTTAAATTTAAAAGTTACAATATCAGGTTCTGCTTGTTGAGAAATTTTCCCTGAATCTGAAATTTCTCCCTCAGACAAAACCTCCCTCCTGGCCCCTTCAGATAGGTGTGAGGGTATGTCAGAAAAGATATCATCAGCGTCCTCTTGCTCCTCAGTGTTTAAAACAGAGCAATCACGCTTTCTCTGATAAGTAGGCATTTTGGAAAAAAATGCATGCAATAGAATTATCCATTACAGCCATTAATTGTTGTATGGTAATAAGTATTGGCGCACTAGATGTACTAGGGGCCTCTTGTGTGGGCAAAACTGGTGTAGACACAGAAGGGGATGATGCAGTACCATGCTTACTCCCCTCATTAGAGGAATCATCTTGGGCAATATCATATCTATGGCATTATTATCCCTACTTTGTTTGGACATTATGACACAAATATATCACATATATTTAAAAGGGGGGTACATTGGCTTTCATACATATAGAACATCATTATCTGATGGTTCAGACATGTTAAACAGGTTTAAACTTGTTAACAAAGCACAAAAAACGTTTTACAATAAAACCGTTACTGTCCCTTTAAATTTTAAACTGAACACACTTTATTACTGAATATGTGAAAAAGTATGAAGGAATTGTTCAAATTTCACCAAAATTTCACCACAGTAACTTAAAGCCTTAAAAGTATTGCACACCAAATTTGAAAGCTTTAACCCTTAAAATAACGGAACCGGAGCCGTTTTTACATTTAACCCCTATACAGTCCCAGGTATCTGCTTTGCTGAGACCCAACCAAGCCCAGAGGGGAATACGATACCAAATGATGCCTTCTATAAGCTTTTTCAGTGGTTCTTAGCTCCTCACACATGCATCTGCATGCCATGCTTTCCAAAAACAACTGCGCATTAGAGGCGCGAAAATGAGGCTCTGTCTATGACTAGAAAAGGCCCCCAGTGAAAAAGGTGTCCAATACAGTGCCTGCCGTTTTTATTAAAACAATCCCCAAGATTTAACAACTATTAAAAGTAATAATCTGCCAAATATACTTAGTAAAG
This sequence comes from Bombina bombina, assembly GCF_027579735.1. Taxonomy (NCBI): domain Eukaryota; kingdom Metazoa; phylum Chordata; class Amphibia; order Anura; family Bombinatoridae; genus Bombina; species Bombina bombina. The sequence goes on along the minus strand of NC_069502.1, from coordinate 1,112,504,989 downwards.
TAATCGTTTTAGCCCAGAAAAATGTCTACCAGTTTTTTAAGCCCTAATGAAGCCCTTTATTCTTTTACTTAAACAAAGAAAATGGCTTACCGGTTCCCATAGGGAAAATGACAGCTTCCAGCATTACCGAGTCTTGTTAGAAATGTGTCATACCTCAAGCAGCAAAAGTCTGCTCACTGTTTCCCCCAACTGAAGTTAATTCCTCTCAACAGTCCTGTGTGGAAACAGCCATCGATTTTAGTAACGGTTGCTAAAATCATTTTCCTCTTACAAACAGAAATCTTCATCTCTATCCTGTTTCAGAGTAAATAGTACATACCAGCACTATTTTAAAATAACAAACTCTTGATTGAAGAATAAAAACTACATTTAAACACCAAAAAACTCTAAGCCATCTCCGTGGAGATGTTGCCTGTACAACGGCAAAGAGAATGACTGGGGAAGGCGGAGCCTAGGAGGGATCATGTGACCAGCTTTGCTGGGCTCTTTGCCATTTCCTGTTGGGGAAGAGAATATCCCACAAGTAAGGATGACGCCGTGGACCGGACACACCTATGTTGGAGAAAAGGCCAAAATAAATTAAGAATATTGCAATGCCTGTTTACTACATACTTTCTCTTACAATCCTTAAGTATTTAATGTCTCTTTAAGAACACACATCACATGCTCTCAAGAGATAAGCACATTCTTATTTACCAACTTTGACTTTCTACCATTTCCTGTTCAAAAAACACTGAAAATCTGTAAAAGGGAATTTACCTTGTCAAAATGAAGAGCACTGATATTTGAAGCAAATTCCTGGACAAGTATTTGAATAGACAAGGACATGTTGTGGAATGTTATATTACCTAACGTGTACCATTAGGAGATATATATCTAAAGGTGGTAAATGGGGTTCCTAAGCCCTGATAACATTGTTTTACCTCAGTTATGTAGACAACTTGGTTGTGCAGTTCAATGTGTGGCAGCTTCCAAGTGAATCAACACTCAACAGGACTTGTGTTGTGTAACTAGAACATAATCCTCTATTAGATCCTTAAAAAATATACACAACTCTAATACGGGTGGTAAAAGCAAAAGTAGAAGAAAATCATGGGACAAGACTAAACGCATGTGCACTTGATCATTGCTAGCTGGAACTGTCATCTGTGCCGATTTATACAAATAATTTAAAGCCATAGTAAACTTACTTATGTACAATACAATTTCATATTCTAAACCCATTACAGAAAATGTTTATTGTGACCTGTTGCTAATATGCTGTGCTAGCTATGGGATTAAGAAAATATATACATGTTCGGTATATGTTTGCTTGTTTTAACTACAATTCTCTCCATTACAATATTTAAAAAAATATGCCAGAACTTATGGGGAGGGGGAAATTGCTGAGAAAAAAAATGTCTATATTTATAGCCAATTTCTGGACAGATATTTTCATGTATAAAAACCAATTCTATATCTTTATTTTGCTTAAGGTGTGTACCTTTAGAAAACACAGTTTTTATGAAGGTGAAGTATGTGGAATTTTGCCTTGGAAATATGTGGAACAGTTTGACCTTGAAAAACAGAAAATCCCTATAACTTGGTCAACATTTTGCACTCTTAATAATTGCTCCTAAAATTATACCTATATGTGAAACTGGGTTTCAGAGGAACTACGACTTTTTAAAAAAATAATTTACTTTCAGTAAAATGATTTAATATATATATATAAAAAAAATATTGTATAGTATGGAATTTTTGTCATACTGCACCATTACTTACTCCCAAAACAACAATAAAATGAAAGGCATTATTTGCTGGTGAAAAAAAAAATATTGTTACTGCGTATATGTATATCAATACATAGGAATGAAGTCCAAACCTATACATAGCAAAATTATAGAAATCTGTTGACTTCCAGTGGAAAAAAGAATTGATAAAACTGTTGGCAATGAAAAGGATAACTGTAAGGCTACAATTGTGTTACACATTTTCACTTGAAGTATTGCCATGGCAATTGGCACTATTGCTCAAAGAAACTAGTCAATCTACTAATGCATTGAAAGTTATTACTCCTTGCATGTAACTATGAGGTTGATCATATTCGATCGGTAAATTTGTTTTTGGTTCAAAAAGGGCCCTTTTTGTTTAACGTGGCTGTTTTTGGATCTCTGATAAAACCCCTATTTTTAACATGGAACTGAAATCTCTCTGTAATCACAATCTATTCTCTCCAAATTTTTCAACAGGTTTTCAAAACCATTTTAAAATGATCTAATTTGACACTTGAAGGCACTTGATAAAGTTACAAAATGGCCTTTTTGACATCTTTGGAAATCACACTTTGGAAGCATTTACTATGTTGAACATGTGCAAGACACATGTCACAGGTGGCATTTTAGGGGTGTATTTGCATGTACAGTCTAGATTTATAAAATCTCTATTCATCACTATTGTATAGGCTGTCTGCAGTGGGCAGGGCACACATTTACAGACATATATGTTTATTTGCATGAATTAAAATAGCATGTAGCAATCACTTTCTGTTAATCTTTGTTTCTAATTCCCACATGCATTGTTGCGATTTTCACTTTCAGTACAGGCAATTTTTTAAATGGGTAAATAGATATCTCCAGCGCCAGATACGACTCCACAGGCTTTTCCTAAAAGCGAGATCTCTCAACCAGATCTCAAAAAGTAGAATCAAATAGTAGGCGGTGGACAAAAGTTTATTGAACAATATATTAAAAAACTCTATGGTACAGTTAAAAATAAAATTGATATAAAACAAAAAATATAATAACATAGATTAAACAATATCCCACAGTAATTGGACCAGATCTATCCATGCTAAAATGTAATTACATTTATACAAAGATATATCCTATATTAATCCCTTGTGAGGGTGGACAGTAGCACAGGCTCCTTTAGGGACCGGAATTGATTTAAAGTTGAATAAACTTTGTCTAACCCTTATAAATCCTCCCTTCATCTTACTAGTCCCCCTTTATTCAAGGAGCTACCACTAGCACTTTTCCACCGCTTACTATTTGAATTTTTTTAAATGGGCTTTCCAACAGGATTGCACTGTTAAACAATATGAATGTTATTTGTATATTGGCATGATAGCTATACTGGGCATGTCTGTTCAATGATTATATTGACACAATATTTAAAAAAAAAAAAAAAATATATATATATATTTTTTTTTTTTTAAATTTCAATTTTTATATTTTTAAGAGAACCGTTTTCCGATTTGGCAAGATATACATCTGAAATCAAGAAGAAGACAACTACAGGTTTCTGTTACAAGGAAGTGCTTGTAACTTAGCTTCTAAAACTTGGTTTTAACAGTTCTCACACTGTAAACCACACAAAGGTGCGTTCTTTCAAAATTTCCTAAGAAAACCCCTTAACATTCAAAGCCCCCAATACTTTTAAATTATTAAAGTGTCAATATAATTACTAAGCAAACATGCTCGGGATACCCATCATACCTATATACAAAGAGAATTCATATTGTTCAACAGTTTTCAGGATGGATTTGGATTACAATAGGTTAAATCTTGCACATGTTTAGGAGTATTTCCCTTACACACTGTAGAAAGAGGATAATTCAGATGAACTGTACTGTAACCTCAAAAAGGTGTGAACTTTGTTTCAGCATGTTATTTTATCACTAGTGACCCTGCAACTCTATGGGCTAGATTACAAGTGGAGCGGTATTTATCGCTCCTGTTCAAGTGCTAATACCGCTAAAAGTAAACTTGTAATGCATGTGGGTTAGCACACATTACTAGTTGAAAGTAAAACGTTAGTACGCAAGAGAAACCCAATGTTCAGATAGCGCGACTGTGTTAACTTTCTTTTCACCATAGACTTCAATGGAGCACATACTTAAAATACAAAACAAAAAAAAAACTAAACACTTTTCGCTAACCCACCCAAATTTGAGCAAGTGCACTAAACCTGAAGGTAGTTATGCATATTTTAAATTCACGTTTATTTTTAAATATATATATATATATATATATATATATATATATATATATATATATATATATATATATATAAACCAGGGGTGGAAAAATATCACTATTGTTTACTGGTCAGGGTTAAAAGCTACTAGCCCAGAGGGAAAAGTTACTAGTCGTCTGCTGCAAAGTCGTCTGGGACTAGTGGACCAATAGAAATTTCAAGCCATGTATGTATGTCTGTGTGTAATGTAATATATATATATATATATATATATATATATATATATAAAGTAGAATACAACTGCAACGAGTGAAGTTGTAAGCTTTCTGGTATGGGGTTGCGCAAAACTAGTTTGATCTGCAACCAATATTTGAGCTTAAAATGTTTTTAATTTTGTATGAATAAACAAAGGATATCCTATATGAGTGTTATACAAGATATTCTGATTGTATTAAGGAGAAAGGTACAAAGTCTGCTGTGGATTTGGTTTTCAGTGAGCGGGAGAACCCTTTCTAGGTAATCCCTAAAATAAATGCTAAAAGGAAAGTACTGAAAAAAATCCAGCGCCTAAAGAACAATCCCCCTTAAAAGATAAATACATTCAAATATAATTAGTTGATGTGTATACATACCATAATTCACTAATATAAATGACCTCTAGTAGTTGTCACATTCGTAACACAGTAAAGATAACAATGGGTAATCAACAGAGTCCCAAATGGAGAGAAAGAAAAATAATGAGTCCCAGAGAAGAAACTTTGAAGTACGTATCCTATTGTGGCTTATATGTAGTACGTATCCTATTGTAGCTTATATACTGTACTTACTGGACACTACCCCAATCGTATGAGGTAAGTGATAAGCGAGATTAAGCCAATAATGACGTCAGGGCTTTGTGATCCAATGGTGAAAGAGATTTCGGCTTCACAATCCCTGCAGACGCTTCTTGCCTACTTCTGGTAAATGGCTCATCACCTATTCATGCACAGTCCTCGTGCACAGGAAGTCCTCTCCGTAGATTATTAATCATATATTTGAAAGAAGAGTCATTTATATTAGTGA
>NC_069502.1:1112494967-1112497467 GCF_027579735.1 Bombina bombina | reverse complement strand
CAAGATATCCCAGTGCTTATCAAAAGTGTCCCTGAGATTAATTTTGTCATTCGTAAAGGTAGTCAACAAAGGTGAGTTGTTCGTGGACAGTCTTGATCTTAGGGGCATTGAGTTCTATTAGCTGATTGTCCAATACCCTTAATGGATAACCTCTTTGCTAGAATATTTTATACAACTCATCCATTTGTTCGAGAGTTTTATCTTCATCCCTGTTTCGTTGTACACTTTTAAATTGTGATTTAGGTAGGGACTTTTTAAATGAAGGTGGATGGCCACTGGTATAAGAGAGCAGGGAATTTCTGTCTGTAACTTTTCTGAAAAGGGTAGTTTTCAGGCGACCTTCTTCTTTGTATAATTTGAGATCAAGGAAATTAATCTTCCTGTCATCCGCCTCCATCTTTTACTTTAATTTAAGGTTATAGTCATTTAGACATGTAAACCATGCATCCACTGTCTCTTTACTACCACTCAAGATCAACACCAAGTGTTGGTCTTTGAATAAACAATTGTGGCACTAACTTATTTAAAGATCAACACGTCAAATTCTTTAAACGATACATCGACGATTTGCTGTTGATCTGGAGTGGCAGTATAGAGACACTAGATGCATGGTTTACATGCCTAAATGATGCCAACCCGACACTAAAGTTTAAGATGGAGGCGGATGACAGGAAGATTAACTTCCTTGACCTCCAATTATACAAAGAAAAAGGTCTCCTGAAAACTACCCTTTTCAGAAAAGCTACAGACAGAAATTCCCTGCTCTCTTATACCAGTGGCCATCCACCTTCACTCAAAAGGTCCCTACCCAAATCCCAATTTAAGAGGGTACAACGAAACAACAGGGATGAAGATAAAACTCTCGAACAAATGGATGAGATGTATAAAAGATTCCAGTAAAGAGGTTATCCATCAAGAGTATTGGACAAACAGCTAATAGAACTCAATGCCCCTAAGATCAAGACTGTTCAGGAACAACTCACCTTTGTGACTACCTTTACGAGTGACACAATTAATCTCAGGGACACTTTTGACAAGCACTGGGATATCTTGAAGAGTCATCACACTCTCCCATTCAAAAACATGGTACCTCATCGGATGGGCTTTCACAGGGCCACATCTCTTAGGGATATGCTAGTAAACACAGACCCTCGCTCATGTTACCAAAAGAAGACCTGGTTGGACCTGCAGCGCCTTACAGACGGACCATACTTCACCCATCCCACTAAAAAGATTAAATACAAACACAGATATAGACTGACCTGCACTACCACGTACGTGGTCTACCTCTTGCATTGTACTTGTGGCCTCTTTTACGTGGGGAAAACGACAGACGACCTGAGCACGAGAATGGCCAATCACGTCGGCTATACGGTTGGCCATCCAGAAGGGGACCTCAGACCAGCCTGTGGCCAGACACTTTGCCCAGAAAGGGCACACAGTGATTGATTTAAAAAATACACCATTATTAACCATGTCCCACCTCTAACCCGAAAGAAACCAGATGGACCTACAGATTGGGAACCCTGACCCCAAATGGGCTGCATGCACATTTGGTTTGGCACGGTTTTTTGTAAAATTTCTTTGTAGCGTTTTACAACTACATATTTTGGTTCTATGTCTAATTTTAAAACCTTGGTTTATATCCAGGAAATTGTGGTATCCTATGTCTGCTCTTTTCTGTTTTTGATAACATTTTTTTTCCCCCTCCCTAAAGTTCCATAGAGGGCTATCAATTTGGATCTAATTTTGTATGAAGTTTTTATTTTTGTATTTGTTTTGTTTTATTTTATGCCTGTTGGATATAGCACACCATGCTCTTAGTTGACGTTACGAAGATTCAATAACAATATATTTTCCCTTTATTGTCTTACATTATGCAATGAGCAGCTATAGATGCAGAGCAGTTTGTTGTTTTTTTTTAGTTTTTGGTTTTTGTTATTAGGATTTTTTATTAAGATTTTATTAAGATTTTGGTTTCGTATTATTAATATTTTGGATTCATTTTTCTGCCATTTAGATATTATACTATTTCCATCTAGACTGGTCTGTAATTGGGTAGTGTTGCCACACCCACTTGCCTTGGAGTGCTTTACGATTCTCTAGCTATGTTTTTTGAATCCGAATTGTTCTATGTGTTCCGCTTCAACTTATGTGGATGGAACGCTGTCTATATTGGTGTTTGTATGTATTTATTTAATATGCATAGTTCTATTACTGCATAGTGTTATACTTTACATTTTGGTATTTGGGTATTTCTGCTTTGCGGAGGAGTCCGTCTTTAAGTATTCTGATATGATGCTATCTTGTATTGAGCCATGTGTGTAGGCTTCTGATGGTGGTGGGTGGTCTCTTTGTATGATCATTCCAGTTGCTCTGACAACCGTTAGGGATTATGATACTAATAACCACTTGCAATGCCTTCGATGTCCTTTGGTTCTTTGGGCTGTTACACGGTTCCTCCTCTCTCTTATTGTTGGGTTTTAGTGGTGTTAAGATG
>NC_069502.1:1112442467-1112489967 GCF_027579735.1 Bombina bombina | reverse complement strand
TATAAGCAGTAGTCAGACCAAATGGAAGTGCAACAAACTGATAATGTTCGTCCTTGAAGGCAAAACACAGGAATTGAATTTTGTGGATAGTGATATGAATGTAAGAATCCGTCAAATCTATTGTTGACATAAATTGTACTTGCTGAACACGTGTGAAGAATAGTTTCCATTTTGAATGAATGAACTCTGAAAAATTTGTTTAGAGTCTTTAAATACAGAATTGTTTTGAATGTACCCTCTTTTTTTTAGATAATCAAAAGATTGGAGTAAAAACCCTGACCTGTACTAAAAAGTGAACTGGAACAATTACTTCCATACGTTCTGGTTCCTGAGCACGATGAAGAAAAGTTTGAGCCTTCACAGGATCTTTGGAAACATGGAACAGAAGGAACCTTCCTCTTGGAGGTCTTGATTTGAATCCCATTCTGTATCCTTGAGAAATGATATTGAGGAACCAAGGATCCGTAACAGATTGAGACCAGACTTTCTGAATAAGTCGCAATCTGCCCCCTACCAGAACTGCATCTAGACTGGGGGCAGTACCTTCATTGAGATTTAAGGGTTGAAAGAAGATTTCTTGGACTGCTTAGACTTGTTCCAAGAGGAATTTGATTTCCAGGGAGGTCTAGTAGATTCTTGTTTCGGACCAAAGAAGGAAGATTGTTGGTTCTTAGATTGACGAAAGAAACAAAAACGATCTAAAGAATTGCCTTTTCCCTTAGACTTCTTGTCCTGAGGCAGAAAAGCCCATTTACCTCAAGTAACAGTAGAAGTACTAGCATCCAAGTCAGGACCAAATAATATATTTTCTTGAAAGGGAAAGTTCAAAATCCTGATTTGGATACCATGTAAGATGACCAAGATTTGAGCCAAAAGACCCTTCTCCTCAAAATTGACAAATACATATTCTTGGCATTTAATTTGATGACAACAATGGCATCACAAATATAAGCATTAGCAGACCTAATATGTTTCAGACAGGACTGAAGATCTTCTTCAACTGAACTTTTTGAAAGTAAACAAACACTCTCCTGTGGAAGGATTCCAATTTCCTAGCCATAGGAACCTTTAAAGAAATAGTTGAAGTCCTTCTAGTCAGTGTAGAAATACCTCCATCTACCTTGGGAACGGTTTCCCAAAGCTCCACATTAGAACCTGGTAAAGGAAACACCTTCTTAAAAGCAGTAATTGGATTAAAAGGAAGACCAGGCTTTGACCATTTCTTTATAATATTTTCCGTTACAGCGCCAGGTACAGGAAAAAACCTTGAGTCTTACCAGATGGCTTAAAAATCAGATCTAGTCGTTTTACAGTCTTTTCCTCTACAGGTTTAGACTCCTGAACTAAGGTAACGAAAACCTCTTTTAGCAGATATCTGATATGTTCTACCGTAAACATAAAGGTGGAAGATTCTGTATCGTTATAAGAAACTGAATCCTGATCATCTGAGTATATTTCACCCTCAGAAAACAAATCTGAGGAACTTGAATCTTTATCTGAATCTGTAATTAACTGAGTAAAAGATTTAATATGGTGAGTATTAGAAGGGTCTGAGCCATTAGATACACGCTGTTTCTTTGAGACTCGTTTGCACTTACTTGAAAATATTAACGCTGTTCTAAATGAAACCAGCTATCCGATGTGCTTACCTGATACGGGAGTTAACCACAAGCTTTTACAACTGTGCAGTAAGACAGACCGGAGCACGCTAAGTAAATAAATACTTACATAGAGATTGAGAGGGTTCATTTAAATGGTTGAGCTGGGGGAGCAAAAACATTCTTGCCGGGAGTGTGGAAAACATAAAAACATCACTGTCATGCCATCCCCTAAGTCTCACCATCATATAATAAATATAATTTATATATATATATATATATATATATACACATATATATATATATATATATATATATATATATATATATATATATATATGTGTGTGTGTGTGCGTGTGTGTGTTGTCCTGGCTATATGATGCACTTATCTCTGTAGCAGACGCATGTGGGCTTGTGGGAGCCAAGTCAATAAATTATACTTGCTGTTCGAAGCATCCCATCCACTGTTCTTACATCTGGGTAAATATACTGTTTACAGGAGGATGGCGAACCAACAGGAGGCTAGTGCCTGTCTCTGCGATACCCGTGGTCAGACCTGTGTTTAACTCCCTCACTGAGAGTAATTGTGCCACTGCTTATACTCCACATACACCTCTGTCTATCTTATAGCAGCTCTTTGAGGGGGAATATGGGCCTCAATTCAATCTGAGAACCTCTCTCCCTAAAAACTGTGAAGATCACCTCAATTTTCGCCCACCTCCTGACACACCAGTGAAGTGGGAGGGATAAAGTGCTCTTGACAGTTTTGGAGAACTTTGCCTCCTACTAATGGCTAGGAAGTGAATCCCTGGTGTATTGACATTGCAGACTCTCACCACCTTATGAAAGAAAAGTTTTCGGTTTAATTAAATTTGCTAGCAAGATAAGTGATTCCAGAAGCTTGAGGCTCAGAAAAGAAGCTGATTGTTAGTGTACAAAACTTTGGAGGTATTGATCTACTACTTCAGATGATGAGTGAAAAAGCCTGGAATTTACATTTTGCAGGACAAAAAAACTATTTTTACAGGAAGCAGACTTGAACCAGTCTCATGTGCCAACGTGTACAATTTACAGGTTGATTGAGAGATTATATTATTCCAAGTAAGACTGTGCCAAGAACTAGCTTAAAAGAAAACTGATGGAGAGAATTTCCTTGACTTTTTGTATTACCATAATCAACTTACCTTTGGGAGCACAAAACAATAACTGCACCAAAAGAAATTGGTTGCTTGGTCTGAAATGGGAGATTTTTCATCCAACTTCTCATGTAGCCATGGGACAACATATAAACAATTAATGTTCTTGTATCGGTTTCCTAGATCTGTTATTATAGTAACCAGTACTTAATTTGAGTGATAGGTAGATCTATACAAGGGTTGAAACATATTACTAGGTTGCTGAAATCAATCAGTTATTAGCCAGTAAGGAAAACAGTTTTAAATATAAGGAAAATGTCTAATTCTTACTAGTCCTTACTAGGTAACAGGTGCAGCCATGACACTGTTCTGTAACTGTGATAGTCTACAAAACAGCTATATTTTCCCCAGCCAATAAGTGTTTCTGTTTCTTGATCAATTCTGAAGACCATAATGCATTTTTATGTTTTTATGAAAATGAGTGTGTGATTGAACAAATAAATTGCCATTCCTTGTAGATAAAGAGGGAAATATGCCATTTTTAAAAAGACACTGATTTGACATAAGCAAAAAAAGAAGACACATTTGAACAGTTCTGATTCTGGAAAATGAAGATTTAACTGGATGGGAGAAATAATATACTCCCCAGCAATAAACAAGAAGAGAGGAGTGGCAGTTCTACTTAGCAAAAATACAAAATACTCTATTATTTCCTGTGATAAAGATAAAGATGGGAGCTTTTTTATTTTGGATATTGAGCTACAAGGCTCTCATTTTATTCTCTGTAATCTTTATGCCCCTAATAAGTTTCAACCAAAATTCTGGGAAAACCTATATTCCAAACTTATAAAACATGTAGATGCCCAGTTAATAATAGGAGGAGATTTTAACATGGCCTTTAACCCCTATCTTGACAGATTAACAACTAAACAGATATAAGAGAGAAGCTAAACTACTCCATGGCTTTGCTAAAAAAATTAAATTAAAAGACATCTGGAGCATACAGAACCTGGATGGCCGAGATTAAACCTGCAAATCAAAATCATATAAATCCCTATCAAGGATTGATATGTTTCTTATTAGTGAATCCTTGTTATGCCTAGATATAGCTACTGACATTAAAAATATCCTTATCTCAGATCATGCGGTTATCTCCCTATCTATGACTATCTCTGCTTTTGGGAAAAAGCAAATTGGTAAATTTTCCAACATTTCTCTACCAGAATATTAAGTTTAGGAATTGGCTAATAAATAAATGGGGTGAATTAAAAAAAATTAACAAAGATTATATTCCCAAAGCAGAGATATTCTGGGAAACAGCAAAGGCTTGCTTAAGATGAGAAATTAAGGCCTACATGATAAAAAGGAAAAAAGATATAGGCAGCAGGGAAAGTCCATGAGTCCATGAGCTAGTGACGTATGGGATATACATTTCTACCAGGAGGGGCAAAGTTTCCCAAACCTCAAATGCCTATAAATACACCTCCCACCACACGCACAATTCAGTTTAACGAATAGCAAAGTAGTGAGGTGATAACAAAAAGGAGTAAAAAAGCATACAAAAAGAGTAACTGGAAAACAGAATTTATGTTTACCTGATAAATTACTTTCTCCAACGGTGTGTCCGGTCCACGGCGTCATCCTTACTTGTGGGATATTCTCTTCCCCAACAGGAAATGGCAAAGAGCCCAGCAAAGCTGGTCACATGATCCCTCCTAGGCTCCGCCTTCCCCAGTCATTCGACCGACGTAAAGGAGGAATATTTGCATAGGAGAAATCATATGATACCGTGGTGACTGTAGTTAGAGAAAATAAATCATCAGACCTGATTAAAAAACCAGGGCGGGCCGTGGACCGGACACACCGTTGGAGAAAGTAATTTATCAGGTAAACATAAATTCTGTTTTCTCCAACATAGGTGTGTCCGGTCCACGGCGTCATCCTTACTTGTGGGAACCAATACCAAAGCTTTAGGACACGGATGATGGGAGGGAGCAAATCAGGTCACCTAGATGGAAGGCACCACGGCTTGCAAAACCTTTCTCCCAAAAATAGCCTCAGAAGAAGCAAAAGTATCAAATTTGTAAAATTTGGTAAAAGTTAATTGTTGCATAGTAAAGAGGATTGGGGCACTAGATGTACTAGGGGCCTCCTGAGTGGGCAAGACTGGTGTAGACATAGAAGGGGATGATGCAGTACCATGCTTACTCCCCTCACTTAAGGAATCGTTTTGGGCAACATTATTATCAGTGGTATCATTGTCCCTACTTTGTTTGTCACATTTATCACATATATTTAAATGGATAGGAACCTTGGCTTCCGAACATACAGAACATCGTCTATCTGATAGTTCAGACATGTTAATAGGCATAAACTTGGTAACAAAGCACAAAAAACGTTTTAAAATAAAACCGTTACTGTCTCTTTAAATTTTAAACTGAACACACTTTTTTACTGAACATACGCAAAAGTATGAAGGAAATGTTCAAAATTCACCAAAATTTCACCACAGTGTCATAAAGCCTTAAAAGCATTGCACACCAAATTTGAAAGCTTTAACTCTAAAAATAACGGAACCGGAGCCGTTTTTACATTCAACCCGTATACAGTCCCTGGTATCTGCTTTGCTGAGACCCAACCAAGCCCAGAGGGGAATACGATACCAAATGACGCCTTCAATAAGCTTTTTCAGTGGATCTGAGCTCCTCACACATGCATCTGCATGCCTTGCTTCTCAAAAACAACTGCGCATTACTGGCGCGAAAATGAGGCTCTGCCTATGACTAGAAAAGGCCCCCAGTGAAAAAGGTGTCCAATACAGTGCCTGTCCGTTTTTTTAACAATTTGCCAAGATTAAAATAACTCTCCTAAGTTATAAACCATTAAACATGCTTATATAGTAATCGTTTTGGCCCAGAAAAATGTCTACCAGTCTTTAAAGCCCTTGTGAAGCCCTTGTATTCTTATATTGAAAATTAAGAAAATGGCTTACCGGATCCCATAGGGAAAATGACAGCTTCCAGCATTACCAAGTCTTGTTAGAAATGTGTCATATCTCAAGCAGCCAAAGTCTGCTCACTGTTTCCCCCAACTGAAGTTAATTCCTCTCAACAGTCCTGTGTGGAAACAGCCATCGATTTTAGTAACGGTTGCTAAAATCATTTTCCTCTTACAAACAGAAATCTTCATCTCTTTTCTGTTTCAGAGTAAATAGTACATACCAGCACTATTTTAAAATAACAAACTCTTGATAGAAGAATAAAAACTACATTTAAACACCAAAAAACTCTGAGCCATCTCCGTGGAGATGTTGCCTGTGCAACGGCAAAGAGAATGACTGGGGAAGGCGGAGCCTAGGAGGGATCATGTGACCAGCTTTGCTGGGCTCTTTGCCATTTCCTGTTGGGGAAGAGAATATCCCACAAGTAAGGATGACGCCGTGGACCGGACACACCTATGTTGGAGAAATAAAATTGTGCTTTTATATAAAAAAAAACATAACCACCATAAAAAGGGTGGGCCTCATGGACTCTTGCCAATATGAAAGAAATGAATTTATCAGGTAAGTTCTTACATAAATTATGTTTTCTTTCATGTAATTGGCAAGAGTCCATGAGCTAGTGATGTATGGGATAGAAATACTCAAGATGTGGAAGTCCACAGAAGAGTCACTAGAGAGGGAGGGATAAAATAACAACTAAGAAATTAAATCCACACAATAATTAAGTTTTCTTTAAAAAACTTAAATCAAAAGCAGTATAATCAAACTGAGACATCTGCCTGAAGAACTTTTCTACCAAAGACTGCTGCAGAAGAAGCAAAATACATCAAAATGATAAAAACAATAAAAGTATGCAAAGAAGACCAAATTACTGATTTGCAAATTTGATGAAGCGAAGCTTCATTCTGAAAAAGCCCAAGAAATGGCGACTGAACTTAGTGAAACAAAAGCTTGAGAAACAAAAGCTTTAACGAGGATGCCAAAGAAATGACAGAGGCTTTCTAACCTTCTCTGGAACCAGAAAAACAACAAATATACTAGAAGTCTTCTGAAATCCCAGTAACCTCAATATAGAATTATAAAGCTCTTACCACATCCAAAGGACGTAAAGAACTCTCAAAGAATTATTTAGGATTAGGACACAAAGAAGGAACAACAATTTCTCTACTAATGTTGTTCAAATTGACAACCTTAGGGAAAAAAAGAAGTCCACAAAACAACTTATCTAGATGAAAAAAATCAACTAAGGAGACACACAAGAGAGAGACGATAAATCAGAAACTCTTGTAGCAGAAGATATAGTCAAAAGAAACAACACTTTCCAAGAAAGTAGATCATCTTCAAAGAAAATATAGGCTCAGAAGAAAAGAGCCTGCAAAATCTTTAAACCAAATAAGACTCCAAAAAGGAGAAATTAATAAATGAACAGGCTTGATACCAACCAAAGCCAGAACAAAACAGTGAATATCAGGAAGTTTAAACAATCTTATATAAATATATATATATATAAATAGTACGCAAATATGCTCTACTAAGGTTATATTCAAACTCTAAAGAATCTTGAAAATAAGTACCAATTTCCATAGGAATAGTAGTACAGTCCCAAAAGGGAATCAGGATAAACCATTCTTTAGAACATAATACAGATAGTATCTTGAATAGGAAAAAAACTCGGGAGCACAATTAAAATGTTAAAATCCAGATTTTAAAATAACATACGGCTAGATTACAAATTGTGCGTTAGGGTAAAGTCTTTTTCTATGGGACTTTCATAGCGCCGGTATTACGAGTCTGTCCTGGGAGGCCAAAAAGTGAGCGGTACACCCTACCCTGTCAAGATCCCTAACGCATTTAAAAGTCAGTAGTTAAGAGATCTATGGTACAACGCCGTAACATAAAACTCAGAACTAAAGTGCTAAAAAGTACACTAACATCCATAAACTACCTATTAACCCCTAAACCGAGGCCCTCCCGCATCACAACCCCTATAATAACATTTTTAACCCCTAATCTGCCGCTCCGGAAACTGCCGCCACCTACATTATATTTCTGAACCCCTAATCTGCTGCCCCCAACATCGCCGACACCTACATTATATTTATTAACCCCTAATCTGCCGCCCCCAATATCGCCGCAACCTACCTACAGTTTTTAACCCCTAATCTGCCACCCCCAACGTCGCTGCCACTATAATAACCATATTAACCCCTAAACCGCCGCACTCCTGTCTCGCAAACATTAGTTAAATATTATTAATCCCTAATCTGCCATCCCTAACATCGCCGCCACCTACCTACATTTATTAACCCCTAATCTGCCGCCCCCAACGTCGCCGCCACTATATTAAAGTTATTAACCCCTAAACCTAAGTCTAACCCTAAACCTAACACCCACTAACTTAAATATAATTTAAATAAATCTAAATAAATATTCCTATCATTAACTACATTATTCCTATTTAAAACTGAATACTTACCTATAAAATAAACCCTAAGATAGCTACAATATAACTAATAGTTACATTGTAGCTATCTTAGGGTTTATTTTTATTTTACAGGCAAGTTTGTATTTATTTTAACTAGGTACAATAGTTATTAAATAGTTATTAACTATTTAATAACTACCTAGCTAAAATAAATACAAAATTACCTGTAAAATAAAACCTAACCTAAGTTACACTAACACCTAACACTACACTATAATTAAATAAATTAACTACATTAAATACAATTCCCTAAATTAAATTAGCTAAAGTACAAAAACAAACAAACACTAAATTACAGAAAATAATAAACAAATTACAGATATTTAAACTAATTACACCTAATCTAATAGCCCTATTAAAATAACCCCCCCCCCAAAATAAAAAAAAAACCCTAGCCTAAACTAAACTACCAATAGCCCTTAAAAGGGCCTTTTGCGGGGCATTCCCCCAAAGTAGTAATCAGCTCTTTTACCTGTAAAAAAAAAATACAAACAACCCCCCCAACAGTAAAACTCACCACCCACACAACCAACCCCCCAAATAAAAAGAAAATTTATGCTTACCTGATAAATGTATTTCTTTTTTGACACGATGAGTCCACGGATCATCTTAATCACTAATGGGATATTCACCTCCTGGTCAGCAGGTGGAGGCAAAGAGCACCACAGCAGAGCTGTAAAATAGCTCCTCCCTTCCCTCCCACTCCAGTCATTCGACCAAAGTTAGGAAGAGAAAGGAAAAGCCAAGGTGCAGAGGTGTCTGAAGTTTATAAAAACCCACACCCTGTCTTTAAAGAACAGGGCAGGCCGTGGACTCATCGTGTCAAAAAATAAATACATTTATCAGGTAAGCATAAATTTTCTTTTCTTTTTTAAGACACGATGAGTCCACGGATCATCTTAATTACTAATGGGATTCAATACCCAAGCTAGAGTACACAGATGATACGGGAGGGACAAGACAGGGAAACTTAAATGGAAGGCACCACTGCTTGAAGAACCTTTCTCCCAACAAAAAAGGCCTCCGCCGAGATAAAAAAAATCAAATTTGAAAAAGTGTGAAGAGCAGACCAATTTGTAGCCTTGCAAATCTGTTCCACAGAAGCCTCATTTTAGAATGTCCATGAGGAAGCAACATCTCTCGTGGAATGAGCCGTAACTCTGTCTGGAGACTGCTGTCCAGCAGTCTCATATGTAAAAACATATGATATTCTGCAGCCAAAAAGAAAGAGAAGTAGTCTAAGCTTTCTGTCCCTTATGTTTTCCTGAGAAAACCACAAACAAAGAAGACTGACGAAAGTCCTTAGTCGCCTGCAGGAAAAAGTTTTAAAAAAACACGGACCACATCCAAAATTGAGCAGAAGAAGAATCAATGTTTTTTTTTTCTCCAGATTAATGTTCCGATCAGAAACTACTTTTAGGAAGAAATCCTAAATTAGTACGTAAAACTACCTTATCTGAATGGAAAATAAGGTAAGGAGACTCAAACTGTAATATCGAGAGCTCTGACACTTCTCCGAGCGGAAGAAAGCACAGCAAGATACAAAACCTTCCAAGATAATAAGGAAAGCATAGGCTCAAACGGAGCCCCTTGAAGAACTTTAAGAATTAAATTAAGACTCCATGAATGAGTAACTGGTTTAAGCAAAGGCCTGATCCTGACCAAGGTCTGACAAAAAATTGTACATCTGTGACATCTGCCAGACGTTTGGGTAACAAAATAGATAAGACCGAGATTTGACCCATTATAAAACTCGTCGATAAACCCTTCTTGGAGAAAAGACAAAATTCTAGGAATCCTAACTCTACTCCATGAGTAGCCCTTGGATTCACACCAATAAAGATATTTACGCCATATTTTATGGTAAATGTTTCTAATTACAGGCTTACGAGCCTGAATCATGGTCTCTATGACCGAGACAGAAAACCCCGCTTGGACAAAATTAAGCATTTAATCTCCAAGCAGTCAACTAAATTAGGGTGAAGGAAGGGCCCTTGAATTAGAAGGTCCCTCCAAAACAGAAGTCTCCAAGGTGGCAGAGATGACATGTCCACCAGATCTGCATACTAAATCCTGCGAGGCCAAGTCGGAGCAATGAATCACCAACGCCCTCTCCTGTTTGAGTTGAGCAATGACCCGAGGAGGAAGCGCATACGGAGGAAATAAATATGCTAGACTGGGGTCGTGTCCTAGCAGGCGCCATGATCAGTCGCAATAAGAGAAGCTTCTAACAAATTTGAGAAATCTAGCTGTTTGCCAGTATATGTACCTACCTACTGGTAGTGGAAATTCTGCTGAATCGTTTGCTACCAAATAGTGCCTTTATTCCTACTGCCAGCAGCATAATAATACTCAAGAGGAGCGTATCAAGCATGGCGGCCTAGATAGAAGAAACATCCACAACACCCCCCCCCCCCCCCCGGTTCGCCGGGGTTAGCAGGACTAAACAGCTGGTCTAGCTTAATGAGAGCCTGAGTTCACTCTGGGGGCTATTCTGGAAAAAAAATTGCACCGCAGCTACCATCTTTGGAGGAGGTTGGATGATACCCTGGAACACAACATGGAGGCCCTAGCAGCTGTTGATAACTGGGAGCGCACTTTATGCAATGCGATCTCGCAAAGTTACGACCAGCTACAGATGGAATTT
Source organism: Bombina bombina (assembly GCF_027579735.1). NCBI lineage: Eukaryota > Metazoa > Chordata > Amphibia > Anura > Bombinatoridae > Bombina > Bombina bombina. The sequence continues at coordinate 1,112,479,100 of NC_069502.1, read as the reverse complement.
CGCTCCTTACTTTTGGCTATTACGGACCAATGTGCCGCTCCCCCTCCGGCGTCCTCTGAGGGCTGCCTAGGGTCAGATAAGAACTTTCCTCACTCGGAGCTACCGGCAAAGTCTGAATGTCCTCCCGCTCACTTTTTCAGGGCTCGTGGGGTTGCTGCGTCACAGTGCCCTACTTCTGGCCTCACAGACCATTGAGTCTGAGGTGACTGATCTATCCAACACAATGGCGCCAACGAGATGAAGATGAACTAGCAACCTACATTTTTGAGCATAACAGGTCTGATCTGCTGGTCCTGAGGAACTTTCTCTTTACTCTACAGCGTGAGGATAATTGTGCCCCGAGAGAGCCTAACCATGAAGTGGGTCACAGTGCTACGACGAGTCTGATCTCCCAGCTGAACATTATCCTTCCCTACATAAGGCTTGGTATTGGATAAAACCAACAATGGACACGGAGTTCATACCTTCCAGATTGGGACAAGATGGACGCTAGTAACTATTTCTAGCCTATTTTAGGCTAAGAGCCCTGTTTTGCTTTACTTATGGTTCCTCTGTTATAACGTTGTTACACGCTGCTTTATATTTCCCTTAAATGTTTCTAGACACAATTTCACTGTATAACACTAAGTTATGGATAGTGTGGTTTTGTGCTCACCTTGTTTTCTGTTTTGTTATGTTTTTTAGAGGTAGATTGTAGATTTATGTACTTCTTCCTACCCTCCACTAAAGTCTAGATATGCAGGTACAAATGTATTAATTCTGCCAGGTTCATATTTACCACATATCCCTAAATTGTTGCAACAATTCTGCTAGTGCTAAGGGGGACTTTTTTTTAAAAATTATATTCTGCTAGCTATCCCTACCCTTAGACGAGTAGGATTTATGCCCTAGAGATTGCCCACTGTGGGTTCACGAGATTTAGTACTACTGTATTTTGACTGTAATAACTTGGCATTTTCCCGCACTGCCAGCGGCCAAGGTAGTGTGGCATGCTGAGGAATTTATATAATTTGATTCAGTAGTTAACCAGGTCCAAATCAATATTGATTAGGTCCCTCTGAGGTTTTAAATCCAGGGCTCAAGATATATTGCTAGCAGCTATTGTTGCAGATTTAATATAACATGTTCCTGCATAACAGGAAATATAAATAGCAATCACAGCTCCTTTATCCTTGTAGAAAACCATGACATCTAACCATGTTTAAGCATTTTTTTTCTTCCTTTTTTCTTGTCTCCCACTTCCATACTTTTGACAGCTTTAGCACTTGTGTTCTACCAGCTTTGGATAGCCTGTATAAATATGTGTAACTAGTATAAATCTGGTAGGTGTATGAAATAGTGTTAATGAGATCTTCTTGTTGCATCATATTCAGATCACTGTGCATATAGCGTATTGTTGTTATTATAGAACTTGCTTAATATAGACTCACAAGTCAGGAAGTGTGACTGGTGTCCAAATGTCCTTAATTCCTATATAATTTCCTATAACCTAACCATGTTTAAGTACTTTTTTCAGTTTTACCTTCACAATATGGATAGCTTTTGCATTTGCAATATACCAGCTCTGAATGGCCCTCATAAACACATATTGTTTAGGGTAAATTTACCGTGATAAAGAAACCTAGTTTATACTGATTATAAGGAGGATTCAGTGTTCAGATATTGCAGACCCCTTACAATTTGCTATCTATTTTTTTTCATAAGCTGTTTAGCCTGCTATACTTTTTTATTTTTTTTCATATATATATGTTTTTCAGGTCCAAGAGTGACCGTGCTGAACATTAGAGTACCTCTCTGAGTTTTAAAGTTTACATGGGTCCATGAGTGGCCCGTTCTACAATGGAGGTGCAATTATAGTTTATATAAATGAAAAATGATGTTTTCATTCATTCATTCAGTTGGGTAATAACCTATTGTATCGAGATGTCTTGATCTTTTATTTTTTGCTGGCTTTGTAGTACTATATTTTCCTTATCTTTTCTTTTTTTCAGGTTACAGGGACATAGCCAACTCAATTTAAGATATGTTCATTATATTACCCACTGTACTTTTTATTTTTGTTATTGTTTTGTATAACCTCAATAAAAAAATATTTAAAAAAAGTAAAAATAAATAATATGCTAGACTGAAGGTCTAAGGAACCACCAGAGCATCTTTCAGTTCCGTCTGTGGGTCCCTGGACCTCAACCCGTATCTCGGGAGCTTGGCACACTGTCGAGATGTCATGAGATCTAACTCTAGTTGACCCCATTTGAGAGTCAAGCTGGAGAACATTTCCGGATGGAGTTTCCATTCCCCCGGATGAAAGGTCTGCCTGCTCAGAAAGATCGCTGACAGACAGCAAGAATGGGCATCTGCCCGCTGAATTATCTTGGCTACTTCAGTCATCGCTAAGCAACTCCTCGTTCCTCCTTGATTAATGAAAGCCACTAAAGTTATGTTGTCCGACTGGAACATGATAAATTGGGCTGAGGCTAACTGAAACCAGGCCAGAAGAGCATTGAAGATCGCTCTCAGTTCCAGGATGTTTATAGGAGAATAGACTCTGACTGAGTCCAAACTCCCTGAGCCTTAAGGGAACCCCAGACAGCTCCCCACTCTGCGGAAGTAGGTTCCCTGGGAAAGATGATCCAGAAACAACCACCATTGAAGCGAGTCCCTTGTCTCCTGCTCCAGTCGAGGAGACAAGTCTGCATAATCTCCGTTCCATCGCCTGAGCACGCTTAGCTGCAGAGGCCTGAGGTGGAACCGAGCAAACAGGATGATGTCCATTGCGGCCACCATCCGCCCGATTATCTCCATGCACTAGGCTACTGACTGCCGAGGAGTGGACTGAAAGGTTAGACATCTTTGATTTCCTGACTTCTGTCAGAAAAATCTTACATATATGTGGAATCTATTACGGTTCCCAAGAAAGTCGCTTGTATCTGGGACTAAGGAACTCTTCCCATGATTTCTCAGGAAGGATAACGCAATGTCGGTAAGGGATCCTGTTTGTTGAAAAGATGTCGCCTGGACTAGAATATCATCCAGATAAGGTGGCACCCCAATGCCCCGTGGCCTTAGTACCACCAGAAGAGACCCCAGAACCTTTGTGAAGATACTGGGAGCCGTTGTCAGACCGAAAGGAAGAGCCATGAACTGGAAGTGTTTGTCTAGAAAGGCAAACCCTATCCCTGTGGATAGGAACCTGTAGATAAGAGTTCTTTAAATCCACTGTTGACATAAATAGACCCTCCTGGATCAATGGAAGAAAGGTACAAATATTTTCCATCTTGAAAGACGGAACCCTGAGAAATTTGTTTTAGACTCTTGAGATCTAAAATTTGTCTGAAAGTTCCCTCCTCTTTGAGAACCACAAACCAATAATGATCACAAAACCCAACTTGATTGAAAAGGAGAACCTGCCCCCTTACGGGTCGGGTGCATGCCCCTCATGTGGTGTCAGCAGCAAGCTGCTTACACCGATTTCCCCTATTCTAAGTTCAATAGGGTCTCCGTGCTTGGCAGGAGGAATAAAAGAATTTTCCATTTTACTATATTACATTAAAGGAGCCTACTCATCAAGGTCCTTCTATTCTTGCGAGAGAGGTGTCTGTCCATAGAAGACAGACAACGCAACAGGCCAGTACGATGTCGCACTGGAAAAACAGTAGTCACACAAACTGCAGGTTGACAATGTAGACCCTCTAACTTAATCATATGGTCCGTCATCTGCCTGGAATCCCAAAGGAACTACTATTCTTTGTGTTAAAACCTACTGGTGTCGGAGTCACCTAGAGAAGCAAAAACTTCCTCAAGAAGCTCCTGATCAGAAAAAAGACTTTACCTCATTCGAGACTGAAAATTTCTTGCCCGGAAATACTGAAAAATCTTCCCCCTTAGCTGCAGGGAAGAAATATCTGAAATAAACACCACTGAGACATCTCTAAGTGAATAAGACCTCCTGATCAACTTTTTACCAACAACGTGGGTAAAAGGAATAGGCAATGTATTCAGAGTAGGACAACTACATCTGGGCAATAAATTCTTTGTAATATCCTAGGAGAGAACACTATGCTCCTAAGCAGTATGTGCCTAGCAGAAGAAATATTGGAACAAGACTATCCTCATCAACAAAAGATTTCCCAATAAATGAGAAATAGAAGCAGATTGGTAAAACTGCATTGGAATCCAAGCCGAAAATAAGAGACCTCCAGCAGGGCCTCTTGGACCACCTTGAATAAACAGCCAGATTCTTTAACAATATTCGCACAAAAAAAAAAATTACTGTCCCTTTAAACTTTAAAAAGTAACTTAATTTCTGTGAGCAAGGGTAAACTAAAGTAGTATGCAAACATTGCAGAATTTATACGAAACGTTAATTCATTGTTCACATATATCGCCATGAAATTAACGAAGTGATGTCATGTGCAGTACTTCCCGAAAGGGTTATTGGAACCGCAGAGCACCACATGAGTGATAGAAAATGCAATATACATCTCCTTAAACAATCTGCCTCACCTATGGCAGAATAATTAATACAGAAACAATATCTTGCGCAGCAACTCCAAATGGAATTTGCAGGGGACCGCAGGGCACTGCATATGTGTTATTAAATGTAATGTACCTTTACTTAATTAATCTGACTGGCATATGTCAGAATAATTGATAAGACTTAACCTGTTGATAGTAAAAATTCAACATACAACAAGCGTTCACTGTCTCTTTAAAGGTTAAAGAGTCCCATCTTTATTTTAACAATGTCAGAAATTAATGAATAATCATTTCTTTATTGTTGAACACTTTATACATCTCAGTACCAACTAAGGCATCAGACTTCCTCCCTACACCAGTCCTGTCCCTGCTATAGCGCTGACTTAAGCGCAAGAACTGTGACAAGTACTGCCCTGTTTCTTCCAAACCAGAAATGAAAGGGAGGAAAACGCCATCTGCAAGGAGCACCTTGCAACATAAATTACTCCACTCCGTGTGGCCCCGTTTCTTCCGATAACCGGAAGTGAAAGGGAGGAAGCACCATCTGCAAGTCGCACATTGCAATGTAAATTACACCACCCCTTGCGGCCCTGTTTCTCCCGATAACCGGAGTGAAAGAGAGGAAGCGCCATCTGCAAGGCGCACACTTGCAATTTAAAATACTCTAAGTGTTTGTCTAGAACTCTGACACTTTTCTACTCATGGTGCCCTAGATATGCTCTGCCCCTCGTGGTCATTATACAAGCCATTTCCCACCGCCATAGTTTCAGAAGGCGCCGGGAGAAAGATATAATGTACAATGTAAAACAAAAACCGCTCAGTCTGTTATCTCCAAGTTACAGCTGTTCAGATCAAAAGTGTTATCTAGAACACATTATAACATTTATAAAATAGCCTTCTGAGAATGAGCCCGTTCTATTAACGCAGCTAACACCATGCAACCTGAGTTACTATCAGAAGTGACAAAGGGTCCCAGCCCTAACCCAAACCACTCGGCTCTTACAGCTTCTTGGCAGACATATTATGAGCAGCAGGTTAGGATTATTTGTCCAAGGTCCGGGGACTTTCCCCTAGGATGAACTTCGTAGATAAACCCCTCCAGTAAACTTAAATTACTCCTTGTCACAGTCAGCTCCATTAAAATAAATGAGATAGCCAGTGAGACACATGACACCCAGTACCTGCGCTCTAGCTGCCATAAAGTCTCCTGATAATACTAATCCCAAAGTTAATGAGGTCTAAATTAAACAGAGTGCCCAAACTTCTTCTGAGATTCTTCTGTCCCCAGAAACAAAGTTAGCACTTACCTCATCTTCTGCCTGGCAGCAAGGCAATTCCCAGGTTTAGGAGGTCCTCTCCCTCCCATGGCCCTGTAAATAAAAATCCTGAATAAAATCCCTCAGGTTTTCTTGGTAAGGGCAGCAGAATATGGGAGGCACAGTGAGAATTATGTCCCACAAGTTCCCATTGCTTTAAAGCCACCAAAAGCTCTACTGAAGAGACTGATATGGACTACGGCTACACCCTAGAACAAAGCAGCACACTCTGGCACTACTTTAAAAATAATAAACACTGGATTGAAGAATCTTTTCTAACACCTCACTTTACCTCTTCCTATCACTAACGTAGGCAAAGAGAATGACTGGGGTGGGAGGGAAGGGAGGAACTATTTAACAGCTCTGCTGTGGTGCTCTTTGCCTCCTCCTGCTGACCAGGAGGTGAATATCCCATTAGTAATTAAGAGGATCCGTGGACTCATCGTGTCTTAAAAAAGAAATACTCTCAAAAAAAACCTAAGCTCCCCATTGCCCTGAAAAGGGCATTTGGATGGGTATTGCCCTTAAAAGGGCAGTTAGCTCTTTTGCCACACAAACCCTAACCTAAAAACAAAACCCACCCAATACACCCTTAAGAAAAATAACACCCCTGAAGATCGACTTACCGGGAGACGTCTTCATCCAACCCGGGCCAAAGTCCTCAATGAAGCCGGGAGAAGTCTTCATCCAAGCTGGGCAAAGTGGCCCTCCAGACAGGCAGAAGTCTTCATCAAGACGGCATCTTCTATCTTCATCCATCCAGCACGGAGCGGGTCCATCTTCAAGACATCCGATGCGGAGCATCCTCTTCATCCGACGACTAAAGCTGAATGAAGGTACCTTTAAGTGACGTCATCCAAGATGGCGTCCCTTAGATTCCGATTGGCTGATAGAATACAGTCAACCAATCGGAATTAAGGTAGAAAAAATCCTATTGGCTGATGCAATCAGCCAATAGGATTGAAGTTCAATCGTATCGGCTGATCCAATCAGCCAATAGGATTGAGCTTGCATTCTATTAACGCAGCCCCATTGTTTCCTATGGGGAAACAGTTTCTAGGTCTGCACCTAACACCCTAACATGTACCCCGAGTCTAAACACCCCTAACCTTACACTTATTAACCCCTAATCTGCCGCCCCCGCTATCGCTGACCCCTGCATTTTATTATTAACCCCTAATCTGCCGCTCCGTACACCGCCGCAACCTACATTATCCCTATGAACCCCTAATCTGCTGCCCCCAACACCTATATTATATTTATTAACCTCTAATCTGCCCCCCCCAATGTCGCCGCTACCTTACCTACACTTATTAACCCCTAATCTTCCGACCGGACCTCGCCGCCACTATAATAAATTTATTAACCCCTAAACCGCCTCACTCCCGCCTCGCAAACCCTATAATAAATTTTATTAACCACTAATCTGCCCTCACTAACATTGCCGACATCTAACTTCAAGTATTAACCCCTAATCTGCCGACCGGACCTCACCGCTACTCTAATAAATGTATTAACCCCTAAAGCTAAGTCTAACCCTAACACCCCCCTACTAGGTTAAATATAATTTAAATCTAACAAAATAAATTATTTCTTATTAAATAAATTAATCCTATTTAAAGCTAAATACCTGTAAAATAAACCCTAATATAGCTACAATATAATGAATAATTATATTGTAGCTATTTTAGGATTTATATTTATTTTACAGGCAACTTTGTATTTATTTTAACTAGGTACAATAGCTATTAAATAGTTATTAACTATTTAATAGCTACCTAGTTAAAATAATTACAAAATTACCTGTAAAATAAATCCTAACCTAAGTTACAATTAAACCTAACACTACACTATCAATAAATTAATTAAATAAACTACCTACAATTACCTACAATTAAATCAACTAAACTAAATTACAAAAACAAACAAACACTAATTTACAAAAACAAACACTAAATTACAAAAAAAGAGATTACAAGAATTTTAAACTAATTACACCTACTCTAAGCCCCCTAAAAAAATAACAAAGCCCCCCAAAATAAAAAAATGCCCTACCCTATTCTAAAATAAAAAGTTAACAGCTCTATTACCTTACCAGCCCTTAAAAGGGTCTTTGCAGGGCATGCCCCAAAGAAATCAGCTCTTTTGCCTGTAAAAAAACATACAATACCCCCCCCAACATTACAACCCACCACCCACATACCCCTAACCTAACCCACCCAAACCCCCCTTAAAAAACCTAACACTAAGCCCCTGAAGATCTCCCTACCTTGCATTCACCCAGCCAGGTATCACCGATCCATCCAGAAGAGGGTCCGAAGTCTTCATCCTATCCGGCAAGAAGAAGTCCTCCAGAGGGTCCGAAGTCTTCATCCAGGTGGCATCTTCTATCTTCTTCCATCCGGAGCGGAGCGGGTCCATCTTGAAGCAGCCGACGCGGAGCCATCCTTCCTCACCGACGGACTAACGACGAATGAAGGTTCCTTTAAATGACGTCATCCAAGATGGCGTCCCTCGAATTCCGATTGGCTGATAGGATTCTATTCCGATCAGCCAATAGAATGTGAGCTCAATCTGATTGGCTGATTGGATCAGCCAATCGGATTGAACTTGAATCTGATTGGCTGATTCAATCAGCCAATCAGATTTTTCCTACCTTAATTCCAATTGGCTGATAGAATCCTATCAGCCAATCGGAATTTGAGGGACGCCATCTTGGATGACGTCATTTAAAGGAACCTTCATTCGTCGTTAGTCCGTCGGTGAGGAAGGATGGCTCCGCGTCGGCTGCTTCAAGATGGACCCGCTCCGCTCCGGATGGAAGAAGATAGAAGATGCCGCCTGGATGAAGACTTTGGACCCTCTGGAGGACCTCTTCTTGCCGGATAGGATGAAGACTTCGGACCCTCTGGAGGACCTCTTCTTGCCGGATTGGATGAAGACTTCGGACCCTCTTCTGGACGGATCGGTGATACCCGGCTGGGTGAATACAAGGTAGGGAGATCTTTAGGGGCTTAGTGTTAGGTTTTTTAAGGGGGGTTTGGGTGGGTTAGATTAGGGGCATGTGGGTGGTGGGTTGTAATGTTGGGGGGGGGTATTGTATGTTTTTTTTATACAGGCAAAAGAGCTGATTTCTTTGGGGCATGCCCCGCAAAAGGCCCTTTTAAGGGCTGGTAAGGTAATAGAGATGTTAACTTTTTATTTTAGAATAGGGTAGGGCATTTTTTTTATTTTGGGGGGCTTTGTTATTTTTTTAGGGGGCTTAGAGTAGGTGTAATTAGTTTAAAATTCTTGTAATCTTTTTTTATTTTTTGTAATTTAGTTTAGTTGATTTAATTGTAGGTAGTTTATTTAATTAATTTATTGATAGTGTAGTGTTAGGTTAAATTGTAACTTAGGTTAGGATTTATTTTACAGGTAATTTTGTAATTATTTTAACTAGGTAGCTATTAAATAGTTAATAACTATTTAATAGCTATTGTACCTAGTTAAAATAAATACAAAGTTGCCTGTAAAATAAATATAAATCCTAAAATAGCTACAATATAATTATTCGTTATATTGTAGCTATATTAGGGTTTATTTTACAGGTAAGTATTTAGCTTTAAATAGGATTAATTTATTTAATAAGAAATAATTTATTTAGTTAGATTTAAATTATATTTAACTTAGGGGGGTGTTAGGGTTAGACTTAGCTTTAAGGGTTAATACATTTATTAGAGTAGCGGTGAGGTCCGGTCGGCAGATCAGGGGTTAATACTTGAAGTTAGGTGTCGGCGATGCTAGTGAGGGCAGATTAGGGGTTAATAACATTTATTATAGGGTTTGCGAGGCGGGAGTGAGGCGGTTTAGGGGTTAATACATTTATTATAGTGGCGGTGAGGTCCGTTCAGCAGATTAGGGGTTAATAAGTGTAGGTAAGGTTGGGGGGGCAGATTAGGGGTTAATACATATTATGTAGGTGTCGGCGGTGTTAGGGGCAGCAGATTAGGGGTACATAGGGATAATGTAGGTGGCGGCGGTGTCCGGTCGGCAAATTAGGGGTTAAAATTTTTTATTAGAGTGGCGGCGATGTGGGGGGGGCCTCGGTTTAGGGGTACATAGGTAGTTTATGGGTGTTAGTGGTAGTAGTTAAGAGCTTTATAAACCGGCGTTAGCCCATAAAGTTTTTAACTTCTGACTTTTTTCTGCGGCTGGAGTTTTGTCGTTAGAGTTCTAACGCTCACTTCAGCCAAGACTCTAAATACCAGCGTTAGGAAGATCCCATTGAAAAGATAGGATACGCAATTGGCGTAAGGGGATCTGCGGTATGGAAAAGTCGCGGATGGAAAGTGAGCGTTAGACCCTTTCCTGAATGACTCTAAATACCAGCGGGCGGTAAAAACCAGCGTTAGGACCCCTTAACGCTAGTTTTGACGGCTAACGCAGAACTCTAAATCTAGGCGATTATTAGCATAAAATATAATAAATAAATGCTACATAATTGAGCTGAAGAAATAACAACAGCTTAATAATGAAAAGAACACACTTAGCTTTGTAGAATAGTGTTTCAGGGCATCATAGTTTCTACAATAACATCAGAGTCAGGATCAGAATGAGACATCTCGCAAAATGTAACAGAAAAAGAAAGATAACATTAGCCAAATTTTGAAAAAAAAATTGAAAAACAAGTCAAATTAGAAAAAGACTGAACCCCAGGTAAGAAAAAAGTTTAAATAAACTTCCCAACATGATTCCTATACTGAAACGGTTTAGACTGCAAAGGGAAATATACAAAGACCTGACTCATGGCAAATATAAGTAAAATACATATATTTGAAACTTTATATTAATACATAAAGCGCCAAACCATAGCTGAGAGTGTCTTGAACAGATACATACTTACCGAAAGACACCCATCCACATATAACAGATAGCCAAACCAGTACTGAAAACTATCAGCAGAGGTAATGGTATATAAGAGTATATCGTCAATCTGAAAAGGGAGGTAGGAGATGAATCCCTAAGAACGATAACAGAGAACCCTTGAAAAGATTTCCCGTGAGAGAAACCACAAAATCAATAGGCGATACTCTCTTCACATCCCTCTGACAAACACTGTACTCTGAAAGTAATTGGGCTTCAGAATGCTTAGAAGTGCTTATCATAGAAGAAATCTTAAAAATGAAGCACAAACCTACTTCACCACCTCCATAGGAGGCAAAGTTTGTAAAACTGAGTTGTGGGTGTGGTGGCAGGTGTATTTATAGGCATTTGAGGTTTGGGAAACTTTGCCCCCTCCTGGTAGGAATGTATATCCCATACGTCACTAGCTCATGGACTCTTGCCAATATGAAATAAATTATTTATCAGGTAAGTTCTTACTTAAATTATGTTTTCCCTGTTGCCTATATCTTTTTTCCTTTTTATCATGTAGGCCTTAATTTCTCATCTTAAGCAAGCCAATTACATGAAAGAAATACAACTATCTAATTATCTGAGGAATAAGTATACAGATTACACTGAAAATCCTGATAGAGCCCACTGGCGGGAATACCAGAAGGCAAAAGAAACCAGATAAACTTTTTTAAATCAACAATCTATTCAATCTGATCTTAAAAATAGAGCTACCTTTGATAAATCCAGTCCTAAATCTTCCAAATATTTAGCCAATCTAGCTAGAAGCAGGAGAAAAAAAAACTATATATGAGCGATATTATCTAGGGGGACTAGGTATACCTCACCACAAGATATTTTGACCCAGTTTCTTTTATGTTAGCAAAATCTATATTCAGCAGAAGAGGTCAATAAAAAGAGTAAGAAGGACTTTTGGGAAAAGATTCTTCTAACTACAATTTCTGAGAACAAATAAATTCTTTAAATAAAGAAATTACAGCTGAAGAAATTTCAAATGCAATACATAAGCTAGCTAATAGTAAGGCGCCTGACCCAGATCAGACCCCCTGGAATTTTATAAAATCTTAGAATGACAGATTACCCCAATAAGAAAACTCTAACAGTTATTTCCTTCTACATAAGAAACCATCAAGATATTTATCTGCCTCAAATATTGTATTGATATTAAAAAAAGACAGAGATCCTGAATTGATGGATTCATATCGTCCCATCTCTCTTCTTAATTCTGATTACAAGTTACTAAGAAACATTATCTCAAATAGACTGAAGAAAATATTAGGGGACATAATCCACCCAGATCAGACAGGATTCATGACCAGTAGAACTTCCCTGTAAAACTTAAGAAGAACATCTATGACTCTAATAGAATACTCCCAGATTGGTGATAAATAAAAAACTAAACAGAATTATTTTGTCTTAATTACTGTAGATGCCGAAAAGGCATTTGATTCAATTACTGGGGTCACTTGTTCACTACACTAGATAAATTTGGGTTCTCAGGTAATTTTTTAGATCTTATTAAACTTATCTACGACAAACCAATATCCTCTTTAAGTATAAATGGTACTCTCTTGCCTAGAATAACCCTACAAAAAGGAACCAGACAAGGCTGCCCTCTATCGCCGTAATTATTTAATATTGCATTAGAACCTCTGGCAGAACGGTGTAGAAAAGAATTGGATGGGGTAGTGATTGGCAAAAGGAAATTCATTCTTTCATTATATGTGGATGATATTCTATTTTATATGGGCAATACAAAAAAAATATATTCCTTGTCTTCTAGATATAATATCTGTGTATAGCACCTTTTAAGGCTATAAAACTAACCTAAACAAATCAGAAATCTTATGGATTATCAAAAGGAAAGATAGCTTTCTAAACAATCCCTTATCTATCAGAAAAGCAAATTAAATATTTGGGAATAATTTTAAGTAAAAATCCAGTCGAGTGGTATTATCAGAACTTTTCACCAAGCTAGGAGAAATTTGAGAGTCTTTTAGGATACGGTCAAGGCTACCCCTCCTTACCCTGTCGGCCAAAGTGAACATGATTAAAAATTATAATTTTTCCAAAACTTATTTCTTCTACAAAATATTCCCATCTTTTTACATAATAAAGACAAAGGACTTTAACTCCGCCTGCTCACATTTTTTTGTGGGGAAAAAGGAAACCGTGCATCTTGATATCTAAAATTTCTCATAGTAGGGAAGACAGAGGTTTTGCATTTCCAAACATAAAATTCTATAATTGGGCATGTATGACTAAAGTGGCCTTAGCTTGGCTTACAGAAGCTAATTATGTTACACATTACGAGGAAGAGGAGGCTTTGATTAGACCTTATTCCCTTAAGGCCCTCTTGCACAAACCGAAAGAGTCAATATCTAAAAAAGTAATTCCAAAAAACACATTTCAGAACATAATTTAAGTCTGGACTAAATTATGCAGAACACTAAGGATTGACAATACATGTTCAAAATACATACGGATTAGGGGCAACCCAGATTTTAAACCAGAACTCAACTATTAAGTTTTTAAAATATGGTCTCTGAAAGGTCTAAAATATATCTCATAAATAGTAGAACCACAATCCAAAACTATTAAGTCATTTAATTATCTGTCTTTGGAATATACTCTAACTAAAAAACAATTATTTGCCTATTTACAAATAAGACACTATATATCCAAATTAAATGTGAGAGAAAATTCCACTTAGTCCCTGGGGCCCCTGGACCCTATTATTAACCGTTATCGCATGGGGTTTCACTCCATATCCATAACATATAAAACTTTAATAGCACAAGTTGCATTTACCAATCTGACGTGTCTTTATCAAATGTGGCTATATGATTTTGTAGATTTAGCATTCAGGAAGAGTATCTCCTCTAGTATGAGATACACAACAGCAACCTCAATAAAAGAATCTCATATGAGGCTAATGCACAGATCATATATGACTCCAAGTGTGATGCACAACTGGTGTGAGCGTGAGAAAAATCTATGTCCAAAGTGTAGTGCCCCGGTAGCAGACCTCATACATGTATTTTGGTCCTGTCCAAAGCTCCAAAAAATTTTGGCTTCAAGTTGCCTACTGGACCAATACGTTTCTACCTGTAAAACTAAATCTTGACAGATATCATATTTTTTTTTCTGGTTAAAGAGTATGCAATTCAGAATAAATATTTAATTAATACGGCCATCCTCACGGCCAGAATAATGATCTTAAGAAAATGGAAGGATAAAAGGCCACCAAGATTAGCAGAATTTACTCAAAATCTTATATCCCTTTCACACCTCTCTTCTTGCAGCTGATGCTAACAGAATCCTATCCCACATATTGGAGACAAATTGTATACTAGCAGCATTAAAGGTAATTCATTTCCCCTTCTTCATTTCTTTGCATATTGCTTTAGTTTGTTTTGTTTTTATGTCATATATGATTTCCTTGTTGAAAATAAGGTCTCAAAGAGAAGATAGAGTAGTGAACTCTGTTATTGATTCTTTTATATATTGTTTCTATAATTTATCTTGGGCTCACTCCACAAATATGTTGCTTATTTTTTTTATGTCTTGACACAATTGGAATGAATTATTGTCCATTTATAAGTGTTAAGTTTATGAGAATGTATTTGAGAATGTTTTGTTTACGATTGTCATTACAAGAATTGAGATGTAGATCAAGCGCCTAAGACCTTTATACCTATGGCTCTGAACAATGGCTACCTAGCCAGCCTTTGGATGAATGAGTATGTATGGGGTATGTTCAAAGAGCCTCAAGTGGGCAAGGTATGTTGTGTGTGGCTTAGGGATCCTTAGAGATAAGGGGTTAAATAAATATATATTTATTACAAAAAATAAAATTAAAATTGTGGTTCCACAATAAACATAAAATCATATACAATTGCTTAAAAACTAAAAATTCATAAAATTATTCTTAAAATAATCTTATGTGACGTCAGTCCACAAACTAAATAGTGGTGATGATAAAAATGTATATTGATGGCTTGACTTTGGCCTGCTACCTCACACTGGATTGTGTAGATGCAGTTTAGGAGGTACTCAGGACCTGACGCAGCGGGTATAAAACCACTTGTACTATTGTTATTGTTTCTTCTCTTGAATGACCAATACAAAAAAAAAAAACACAATAAAAACAAACATACAAACCCATCATGTACACACATTTTCCTATAGTAAAAGCCTAGGAAAGGCAAAAAACCCCCAAAATTTATGCTTACCTGATAAATTTCTTTCTTTTGCGATGTACAGAGTCCACGGATTCATCCTTACTTGTGGGATATTATCCTTCCTAACAGGAAGTGGCAAAGAGAGCACCACAGCAGAGCTGTCCTTTTAAGAAACTAGCTGACAACCCCTTCTCCAATCCCTCTTGGAGAAAGGACAAAATCCTAGGAATCCTGATCTTACTCCATGAGTAACCTTTGGATTCACACCAAAAAAGATATTTACGCCATATCTTATGATAGATTTTCCTGGTAACAGGCTTTCGAGCCTGAATCAAGGTATCTATGACCGACTCAGAGAAACCCCGCTTTGATAGAATCAAGCGTTCAATCTCCAAGCAGTCAGTTGCAGAGAAACTAGATTTGGATGCTTGAATGGACCTTGAATGAGAAGGTACCGTCTCAGTGGCAGAGTCCATGGTGGCAAAGATGACATATCCACCAGGTCTGCATACCAAGTCCTGCGTGGCCACGCAGGAGCTATCAAGATCACCCAAGCTCTCTCCTGTTTGATTCTGGCAATCAAACGAGGAAGGAGAGGAAATGGTGGAAACACATAAGCCAGGTTGAACGACCAGGGTACTGCTAGAGCATCTATCAGTACTGCCTGAGGATCCCTTGACCTGGATCCGTAACGAGGAAGTTTGGCGTTCTGATGAGACGCCATCAGATCCAATTCTGGTGTGCCCCATAGTCGAACCAGTTGAGCAAACACCTCCGGATGGAGTTCCTACTCCCCCGGATGAAAAGTCTGACGACTTAGAAAATCTGCCTCCCAGTTCTCTACTCCTGGGATATAGATCGCTGACAGATGGCAAGAGTGAGCCTCTGCCCATCAGATTATCCTTGAGACTTCTATCATCGCTAAGGAACGCTTTGTTCCGCCCTGATGATTGATATAAGCCATAGTCGTGATGTTGTCCGACTGAAACCTGATGAATCTGGCTGAAGCCAGCTGAGGCCATGCCTGGAGAGCATTGAATATCACTCTTAATTCCAGAATATTTATCGGTAGGAGAGCCTCCTCCCGAGTTCACAAACCCTGTGCTTTCAGGGAATTTCAGACTGCACCCCAGCCCAGAAGGCTGGCGTCTGTCGTCACTATAACCCAATCTGGCCTGTGGAAACACATTCCCTGGGACAGATGATCCTGTGACAACCACCAAAGAAGAGAGTCTCTGGTCTCTTGATTCAGATTTATCTGAGGAGATAAATCCACATAATCCCCATTCCACTGATTGAGCATGCATAGTTGCAGTGGTCTGAGATGCAAGCGAGCAAACGGAACTATGTCCATTGCTGCTACCATTAGAACGATTACCTCCATACACTGAGCCACTGACGGCCGAGGAATGGAATGAAGAGATCAGCAGGTGGACAAAATCTTTGATTTCCTGACCTCCGTCAGAAATATTTTCATGTCCACCGAGTCTATCAGAGTCCCTAGAAATGAAACTCTTGTGAGGGGGGAAAGAGAACTCTTTTTTTACGTTCACCTTCCACCCGTGAGATCTTAGAAAGGCCAACACTAAGTCCGTGTGTGACTTGGCTAGTTGGAAAGTCGACGCTTGAATTAGAATGTCGTCTAGATAAGATGCCACTGCTATGCCCGCGGCCTTAGAACCGCCAGAAGGGACCCTAGTCCTAGCACCTTTGTGAAGATTTGTGGCGCCGTGGCCAACCCGAAGAGAAGAGCCACAAACTGATAATGCTTGTCCAGAAAGGCGAACCTGAGGAACTGGTGATGATTTTTGTGGATAGGAATGTGTAGATATGCATCCTTTAAGTCCACAGTGGTCATATATTGACCCTCCTGAATCAATGGTAAGATAGTCCGAATGGTCTCCATCTTGAAAGATGGGACTCTTAGGAATTGGTTTAGGATCTTGAGATCTAGAATTGGTCTGAAAGTTCCCTCTTTTTTGGGAACCACAAACAGATTGGAGTAGAACCCCTGCCCCTGTTCTGCTTTTGGAACTGGGCAGATTACTCCCATGGTAAAAACGTCTTCTACACAGCGTAAGAACGCCTCTCTTTTTGTCGGGTTTACAGACAATTGAGAAAGATGGAACCTCCCCCTTGGAGGAGAATCCTTGAAATCTAGAAGGTATCCCTGAGTAACAATTTCTACTGCCCAGGAATCCTGAACATCTCTTGCCCTGAACGTCTCTTGCCTGAGCAAAGAGAGAGAGTCTGACCCCTACTAGATCCAGTCCCGGATCGGGGGCTACCCCTTCATGCTGACTTAGTGGCAGCAGCAGGCTTTTTGGCCTGTTTATCCTTGTTCCAAGCCTGATTAGGTCTCGAGGTTGGCTTGGATTGAGCAAAGTTCCCCTCTTGCTTTGCAGCAGAGGAAGAGGGACCACTCTTGAAGTTTCAAAAGGAACGAAAATTATTTTGTTTGGTCCTTGTCTTATTTGATTTATCTTGAGGGAGGGCATGACCCTTCCCTCCAGTGATGTCTGAAATTATCTCTTTCAGTGCAGGCCCGAATCGGGTCTTACCTTTGAAAGGGATGGACAAAAGCTTAGATTTGGATGACACATCAGCTGACCAGTACTTAAGCCATAATGCTCTTCGCGCTAAAATGGCAAAACCTGAATTCTTTGCCGCTAACTTAGCAAGATGAAAAGCGGTGTCTGTAATAAAAGAATTAGCTAATTTAAGAGCCTTAATTCTGTCCAGAATATCATCTAGCGGGGTCTCCATCTGAAGAGCCTCTTCTAGAGCCTCAAACCAAAAGGCAGCTGCAGTGGTTACCGGAACAATACACGTTATAGGTTGAAGAAGAAAACCTTGATGAACAAAAATTTGCTTTAGGAGACCCTCTAACTTTTTATCCATAGGATCAATGAAAGCAGAGAGTAGAAATAGCTCCCTCCACCTTAGGGACCGTCTGCCATGAGTGCTTTATGGTGTCAGAAATGGGGAACATTTTCTTAAAATCAGGAGGGGGAGCAAACGGAATACCTGGTCTATCCCACTCCTTAGTAACAATGTCCGAAATCCTCTTAGGGACCGGAAAAACATCAGTGTAAACAGGAACCTCTAAATATTTGTCCATTTTACACAATTTCTCTGGAACTACAATAGGGTCACAATCATCCAGATTCGCTAAAACCTCCCTGAGCAATAAGCGGAGGTGCTCTAGCTTAAATTTAAATGTTGTCATATCTGAATCTGTCTGAGGGAACATCTTTCCTGAATCAGAAATCTCTCCCTCAGACAGCAAATCCCTACCTCAGAACATTGTGAGGGAATATCGGATACGGCTACTAAAGTGTCAGAAGGCTCAGCATTTGTTCTTAACCCAGAGCTACTGCACTTCCCTTGCAACCCTGGCAGTTTAGATAAAACCTCTGTGAGGGTAGTATTCATAACTGAAGCCATATCATGCAAGGTAAAAGAATTAGACGTACTAGAAGTACTTGGCGTCGCTTGTGCGGGCGTTACTGGTTGTGAGTGACACTTGGGGAGAACTAGATGGCAAAACCTGATTTCCTACTGTCTGAGAATCATCTAATGCCAAACTTTTATAAGTCAAAATATGCTGTTTGCAATTTATAGACATATAAGTACAAGTGGGACACATTCTAAGAGGGGGTTCCACAATGGCTTCTAAACAAATTGAGCAATGAGTTTCCTCAATGTCAGACATGTTTTACAGGCTAGTAATGAGGCAAGCAATCTTGGAAAAAACTTTATTTAATAAAAAAAACACAATTTGCAAAAACGGTACTGTGCCTTTAAGAGAAAAAAAGGCATACACAAACTGCAAAACAGGTTAAAAATGCTTAAAATTTTCCGAAATTTTAACAGCGTACCCACTAAGCTTTAGAAGGATTGCACCACAAGTAAATAAGCAATAAACCCCCAAATGAAAAAACCGGATCAATAAATGTCTAAAAACCGGTTTAAACCCCTATTAGCACCTTGCCACAGCTCTGGGAGATTAGGCCCTCAGGAGAATGTTAGGACCTCTGAAGAAGTTGCTTGCTGCTTGCCTGAATAACTAAATGCGCAACTGAGGCACGAAAATAGGCCCCGCCCACCGCACTCGTTGCTGGGGCCTACCCAAATCTAACAAACCTTGTCAGAAAGCCATGTGGGTTATAACAACCCCAAATAAGACAAATGAACCCTCAAGCAAATGTCCTCACAAAATAAAAAAACGTTACTCCCAGAACACACAAACGTTTGCTCCAACATCTCATTACAAACTGAGTGCCCAGAAAATTAGCCCTGTATGCAAGCAAGTAAAGCCTCTAATAACACTAGGATTACTGCTTACCCTTCCCCTAATGGGGATACTTGTCAGCCTTTCTGAGTTAACACAGTCTCTGCAGAAAATATGACTGAACATACCTCATTGCTGTATAGCAAGAAACCGTTCCTCACACTGAAGTTTTCCTGTACTCCTCAGCTTCTGTGGAAACAGCAGTGGACCTTAGCTACAAATGCTAAGATCATAATTCTCCAGGCAGAAATCTTCATCTATGTCCTGCCTGAGAGTAAACAGTACAACACCGGTACCATTTAAAAATAACAAACTCTTGATTGTAGATAAAAAATAAAACTAACAGCTTACACCTCTTTCACTTTACCCTTCCTGCTTAGAGCCGGCAAAGAGAATGACTGGGGGGTGGAGTTATGGGGGAGCTATATAGACAGCTCTGCTGTGGTGCTCTCTTTGCCACTTCCTGTTAGGAAGGATAATATCCCACAAGTAAGGATGAATCCGTGGACTCTGTACATCATGCAAAAGAAATGTATGTTAGTGCCAAAATTTAAGATGAATCAAACATTAAAAATCATTGAAATTCCAAAATTAAACTTTCTCACCCCACA
This sequence comes from Bombina bombina, assembly GCF_027579735.1. Lineage (NCBI taxonomy): Eukaryota > Metazoa > Chordata > Amphibia > Anura > Bombinatoridae > Bombina > Bombina bombina. The sequence goes on along the minus strand of NC_069502.1, from coordinate 1,112,459,323 downwards.
TAATAATATAATATATAATAACACATTATTTGATAAAGAATGTGTTTAATTTCAAAATTCCCATGGTCTTTAATGTTTGAAAAGGAACTTTTTTTCATTAATTTAAGTTTGTTTTGCTACTGGGAAAATATACTCATATGAAGGTAGATAAGGCAATCTCTGTAATATGTGAAGACCATTTCCCAAACAGTTTGGGAAGGGACTATATTTTTTAGTGAGGTGTCAAAGAATGGGTACTATTTCTGCCTGAGATCCAGGAATCTGGCTTTCTGATCATCCCACTATATCCACAGAAAACTACACCATCTAACTTTGTAGAGGCCTTTTAAGGATTTGCAGTTTTAAAATAACAAGCAAGAGTGCTTGACTAACCTGTCCCATAGACAGGAACAAAAATAATCTTGTAGGCATTAGAATGATAGTTTAAACGCTTTTGAGAATGTTACCTTAGCCCTGTCCATCATCTTGATAAGGACTCATCTAGAAAACTTGTTTCTAGTAAGCGGAGGATGTATTTTGTGTTTGGAAGAGATCTCCCCACAACTGGGGTTTATAGTACATATGGTACTTATTTAGTGTAGAAAACAATACACATAAAGTACAAACATTTTTAATACAATTTAAGACAATACTTGCTTATCTCAAAACATTGTTAAGTAATATATAATAGAAAAAACAGTCTTCTAAAGTAAAGTATTATTGGTCAAACTAAGATTACTTTATATCAGAGTTCTCCCCAGGGCTTTTTTAGTGGGTGTACCAACCGGCTAAAATGTAAGACATTGTGAAATATCGTTAGTTAAAATTAAATGTTTGAAATGTTTGTTGCTCAAATTATCATTAAATCAAGTTATGTAAAATTATGCATTTCATTTGTGCTTTGGATAGCTTAAGTAACATTTATAAATGACAGAAAATGTTATCATATTGCAAAGAATTACACTTCCCAATGCCACCCGGCTGGCAGACAAAAAATAACTACAGGTCAGCTAATATTTGAGTTTTAGCATTCTATTGATATAGCATGTGACTGGCTTTATTGTTTGATGATATGGGGGGGGGGGGGGATTTTGATTAAATAAAGAATGCATCAATTTTTCCTATTCTTTTAATATGCAATATGGATATATAGTAGCATACTGTAACAAATAAAATGGTGAAACAGAGATAAACAATAATATCAGTTAACAAGGTATAAAAGGGAATGGTAAGTCTGGAACATTTTTGATCTTTTGAGCCTTCAGAATATTCATAATATTGTCTCAAAAAGAAAAGACCGAAGAGCAGAAAATGAGTGCTTAAAGGGCCACTGTAAGTAAATATTTTCTATGCCTGTTACTAACTAACTACCCCAAATACGCTTTTTATCAATAGCATTTCATTAACATATCTCTACCGTATATCAGAAATCTTGTCTGCAAATGTAATTGTTTTCCAAACCCACTCCGCGGGTATCCTTTGCTCTGTACCAATCCGTTTACAATACCTAGGTTTCAAAATGGCGCTTAAACACAATTTCATTGGTTTAAGTATTTTGAACACGCAGTGCTGAAAATAGTGGGCAGGATAACGTGACATCATCGGCGAATAAAAACATAATTTATGCTTACCTGATAAATTCCTTTCTTCTGTAGTGTGATCAGTCCACGGGTCATCATTACTTCTGGGATATTACTCCTCCCCAACAGGAAGTGCAAGAGGATTCACCCAGCAGAGCTGCATATAGCTCCTCCCCTCTACGTCACTCCCAGTCATTCGACCAAGGACCAACGAGAAAGGAAAAGCCAAGGGTGAAGTGGTGACTGGAGTATAAATTAAAAAATATTTACCTGCCTTAAAAACAGGGCGGGCCGTGGACTGATCACACTACAGAAGAAAGGAATTTATCAGGTAAGCATAAATTATGTTTTCTTCTGTTAAGTGTGATCAGTCCACGGGTCATCATTACTTCTGGGATACCAATACCAAAGCAAAAGTACACGGATGACGGGAGGGATAGGCAGGCTCTTTATACAGAAGGAACCACTGCCTGAAGAACCTTTCTCCCAAAAATAGCCTCCGATGAAGCAAAAGTGTCAAATTTGTAAAATTTGGAAAAAGTATGAAGCGAAGACCAAGTTGCAGCCTTGCAAATCTGTTCAACAGAGGCCTCATTCTTGAAGGCCCAAGTGGAAGCCACAGCTCTAGTAGAATGAGCTGTAATTCTTTCAGGAGGCTGCTGTCCAGCAGTCTCATAAGCTAAACGAATTATGCTACGAAGCCAAAAAGAAAGAGAGGTAGCGGAAGCTTTTTGACCTCTCCTCTGCCCAGAGTAAATGACAAACAGAGAAGACGTTTGTCGAAATTCCTTAGTTGCCTGTAAGTAAAATTTTAGAGCACGGACTACATCCAGGTTGTGCAGTAGACGTTCCTTCTTTGAAGAAGGATTTGGGCATAAAGAAGGAACAACAATCTCTTGATTGATATTCCTGTTAGTAACTACCTTAGGTAAGAACCCAGGTTTAGTACGCAGGACTACCTTATCCGAATGAAAAATCAAATAAGGAGAATCACAATGTAAGGCTGATAATTCAGAGACTCTTTGAGCCGAGGAAATAGCCATTAAAAATAGAACTTTCCAAGATAACAACTTTATATCAATGGAATGAAGGGGTTCAAACGGAACGCCCTGTAACACATTAAGAACAAGGTTTAAACTCCATGGTGGAGCAACAGTTTTAAACACAGGCTTAATCCTGGCCAAAGCCTGACAAAAAGCCTGGACGTCAGGAACTTCTGACAGACGTTTGTGTAACAGAATGGACAGAGCTGAGATCTGTCCCCTTAATGAACTAGCAGATAAACCCTTTTCTAAACCTTCTTGTAGAAAAGACAATATCCTAGGAATCCTAACCTTACTCCAAGAGTAACCTTTGGATTCACACCAATATAGGTATTTACGCCATATCTTATGGTAAATCTTTCTGGTAACAGGTTTCCTAGCCTGTATTAAGGTATCAATAACTGACTCAGAAAACCCACGTCTTGATAAAATCAAGCGTTCAATTTCCAAGCAGTCAGCTTCAGAGAAGTTAGATTTTGATGTTTGAAGGGACCCTGTATCAGAAGGTCCTGTTTCAGAGGTAGAGACCAAGGTGGACAGGATGACATGTCCACCAGGTCTGCATACCAAGTCCTGCGTGGCCACGCAGGTGCTATTAGAATCACTGATGCTCTCTCTTGTTTGATTCTGGCAATCAATCGAGGAAGCAACGGGAAGGGTGGAAACACGTAAGCCATCCTGAAGTCCCAAGGTGCTGTCAGAGCATCTATCAGGACTGCTCCTGGATCCCTGGATCTGGACCCGTAACGCGGAAGCTTGGCGTTCTGTCGAGACGCCATGAGATCTATCTCTGGTTTGCCCCAACGTCGAAGTATTTGGGCAAAGACCTCCGGATGAAGTTCCCACTCCCCCGGATGAAAAGTCTGACGACTTAAGAAATCCGCCTCCCAGTTCTCCACTCCCGGGATGTGGATTGCTGACAGGTGGCAAGAGTGAGACTCTGCCCAGTGAATTATCTTTGATACTTCCATCATAGCTAGGGAGCTTCTTGTCCCTCCCTGATGGTTGATGTAAGCTACAGTCGTGATGTTGTCCGACTGAAACCTGATGAACCCCCGAGTTGTCAACTGGGGCCAAGCCAGGAGGGCATTGAGAACTGCTCTCAATTCCAGAATGTTTATTGGCAGGAGACTCTCCTCCTGACTCCATTGTCCCTGAGCCTTCAGAGAATTCCAGACGGCACCCCAACCTAGAAGGCTGGCGTCTGTTGTTACAATTGTCCAGTCTGGTCTGCTGAATGGCATCCCCCAGGACAGATGTGGCCGAGAAAGCCACCATAGAAGAGAATTTCTGGTCTCTTGATCCAGATTCAGAGAAGGGGATAAGTCTGAGTAATCCCCATTCCACTGACTTAGCATGCACAGTTGCAGTGGTCTGAGGTGTAAGCGTGCAAAGGGTACTATGTCCATTGCCGCTACCATTAAGCCGATTACCTCCATGCATTGAGCCACTGACGGGTGTTGAATGGAATGAAGGGTGCGGCAAGCACTTTGAAGTCTTGTTAGCCTGTCCTCTGTCAGGTAAATCTTCATTTCTACAGAATCTATAAGAGTCCCCAGGAAGGGAACTCTTGTGAGTGGAACGAGTGAACTTTTCTTTTCGTTCACCTTCCATCCATGTGACCTTAGAAATGCCAGCACTAACTCTGTATGAGACTTGGCAGTTTGAAAGCTTGAAGCTTGTATCAGAATGTCGTCTAGGTATGGAGCTACCGAGATTCCCTGCGGTCTTAGTACCGCCAGAAGAGCACCCAGAACCTTTGTGAAGATTCTTGGAGCTGTAGCCAATCCGAATGGAAGAGCCACAAACTGGTAATGCCTGTCTAGGAAGGCAAACCTTAGGTACCGATAATGATCTTTGTGAATCGGTATGTGAAGGTAAGCATATTTTAAATCTACAGTGGTCATGTACTGACCCTCTTGGATCATAGGTAAAATTGTCCGAATAGTCTCCATCTTGAACGATGGAACTCTTAGGAATTTGTTTAGGATCTTTAAGTCCAGGATTGGTCTGAAAGTTCCCTCTTTTTTGGGAACCACAAACAGATTTGAGTAAAACCCCTGTCCCTGTTCCGATCGTGGAACTGGATGGATTACTCCCATTAACAAGAGCTCTTGTACGCAGCGTAGAAACGCCTCTTTCTTTGTCTGAATTGTTGACAATCTTGACAGATGAAATCTCTCTCTTGGAGGAGAGTATTTGAAGTCCAGAAGGTATCCCTGAGATATTATCTCTAGCGCCCAGGGATCCTGAACATCTCTTGCCCAAGCCTGGGCGAAGAGAGAAAGTCTGCCCCCCACTAGATCCGATCCCGGATCGGGGGCCCTCAATTCATGCTGTTTTAGGGGCAGCAGCAGGTTTCCTAGTCTGCTTGCCCTTGTTCCAGGACTGGTTAGGTTTCCAGCATTGTCTGTAGCGAGCAACAGCTCCTTCCTGTTTTGGTGCAGAGGAAGTGGATGCTGCTCCTGCTTTGAAATTACGAAAGGAACGAAAATTAGACTGTCTAGTCTTGGCTTTGGCTTTGTCCTGAGGCAGGGCATGGCCTTTACCTCCTGTAATGTCAGCGATAATCTCTTTCAACCCGGGCCCGAATAAGGTCTGCCCTTTGAAAGGTATATTAAGCAATTTAGACTTAGAAGTAACATCAGCTGACCAGGATTTTAGCCACAGCGCCCTGCGTGCCTGAATGGCGAATCCTGAATTCTTCGCCGTAAGTTTAGTAAGATGTACTACGGCCTCCGAAATGAATGAATTAGCTAGTTTAAGGACTCTAAGCCTGTCCGTAATGTCGTCCAGAGTAGCTGAACCAATGTTCTCTTCCAGAGACTCAATCCAGAATGCCGCTGCAGCCGTGATCGGCGCAATGCATGCAAGGGGTTGCAATATAAAACCTTGTTGAACAAACATTTTCTTAAGGTAACCCTCTAACTTTTTATCCATTGGATCTGAAAAAGCACAGCTATCCTCCACCGGGATAGTGGTACGCTTAGCTAAGGTAGAAACTGCTCCCTCCACCTTAGGGACCGTTTGCCATAAGTCCCTTGTGGTGGCGTCTATTGGAAACATTTTTCTAAATATCGGAGGGGGTGAGAACGGCACACCGGGTCTATCCCACTCCTTAGTAACAATTTCAGTAAGTCTCTTAGGTATAGGAAAAACCTCAGTACTCGTCGGTACCGCAAAATATTTATCCAACCTACACATTTTCTCTGGTATTGCAACTGTGTTACAATCATTCAGAGCCGCTAACACCTCCCCTAGTAATACACGGAGGTTTTCCAGTTTAAATTTAAAATTTGAAATATCTGAATCCAGTCTGTTTGGATCAGAACCGTCACCCACAGAATGAAGTTCTCCGTCCTCATGTTCTGCCACCTGTGACGCAGTGTCTGACATGGCCCTAATATTATCAGCGCACTCTGTTCTCACCCCAGAGTGATCACGCTTACCTCTTAGTTCTGGTAATTTAGCCAAAACCTCAGTCATAACAGTAGCCATATCCTGTAATGTGATTTGTAATGGCCGCCCAGATGTACTCGGCGCTACAATATCACGCACCTCCCTCTGAGCGGGAGATGTAGGTACTGACACGTGAGGCGAGTTAGTCGGCATAACTCTCCCCTCGTTGTTTGGTGAAATTTGTTCAATTTGTACAGATTGACTTTTATTTAAAGTAGCATCAATACAGTTAGTACATAAATTTCTATTGGGCTCCACTTTGGCATTGCAACAAATGACACAGGTATCATCCTCTGAATCAGACATGTTTAACACACTAGCAAATAAACTTGCAACTTGGAAATACAATTCAATTAGAATAATATTAAAACGTACTGTGCCTTTAAGAAGCACAGAAGATTTATGACAGTTGAAAATTAATAAATTGAAAACAGTTATAGACTCAATCCTTGTAAACAACACAACTTTAGCAAAGGTTTAATCCCATTAGCAAAGATAACAAATTCTGAAAGCAGGAAACAAATCACAGAATAAACGTTTTTTATCTCAGTCAAACTATAATTCTCACAGCTCTGCTGAGAGAAATTACCTCCCTCAAAATAAGTTTTGAAGACCCCTGAGCTCTGTAGAGATGAACCGGATCATGCAGGGAATACAATGAGTTGCTGACTGAAATATTTGATGCGTAGTAAAAGCGCCAAAAAACTGCCCCTCCCCCTCACACACAGCAGTGAGGGAGAACAGAAACTGTCAGAAAACAGATTAAGCAACTGCCAAGTGGAAAAATAGTGCCCAAACATTTATTCACTCAGTACCTCAGCAAATGAAAACGATTTTACATTCCAGCAAAAACGTTAAACATAATCTCTAGTTATTAAACAGCTTTATGTATTTCATACAGTGTAATTCTAGTGAAGTACCATTCCCCAGAATACTGAAGTGTAAAGTATACATACATGACATTATATCGGTATGGCAGGATTTTCTCATCAATTCCATTGTCAGAAAATAAAAACTGCTACATACCTCTATGCAGATTCATCTGCCCGCTGTCCCCTGATCTGAAGTTTACCTCTCCTCAGATGGCCGAGAAACAGCAATATGATCTTAACTACTCCGGCTAAAATCATAACAAAAACTCTGGTAGATTCTTCTTCAAACTCTGCCAGAGAGATAATAACACACTCCGGTGCTATTTTAAAATAACAAACTTTTGATTGAAGATATAAAACTAAGTATAATCACCATAGTCCTCTCACACATCCTATCTAGTCGTTGGGTGCAAGAGAATGACTGGGAGTGACGTAGAGGGGAGGAGCTATATGCAGCTCTGCTGGGTGAATCCTCTTGCACTTCCTGTTGGGGAGGAGTAATATCCCAGAAGTAATGATGACCCGTGGACTGATCACACTTAACAGAAGAAAGATATAACTTTTAGAACGTTATGAAACTTCGTTTTGGAGAAAATATAGGTCAGTAGGTTTTAATTAATCTTTATTAACTTTAATATGTTAGTTGTTTGGCTTAAAAATTATAACGGAAAGTAATCCTTTAAACAAGTATATGCTGATTTATGCAAAGTACTAATGTGCTCACTCAAGCCAAAGCATTAGCTATTAACATATGCTTACCAACTGGTTTTACACAATATTTACCTTCCTGTGTATTCTTCTACACATTTATTTGGGGGAGCACTACATCTGTCCACAGAAAGTTCTTAGAGTGATGTCTTACACTATAATTCAACGCCTACAGCAAAGAGATGCTCTGAAATCAGTTATTAATTCCTAACTGAATGTAATAAACTACACAAGTGTGTGATTGATCGCTGGTGTGAAAACAACTGCTGCCCCTAGTTTGTAACGATGAGACCCCTGTTATATGTAGTATGTTGTTTTCATTTTAGGTGTTAGCAATCAAGGGATAACTTGCAAGTATGCACAGTCGCATGAATAAATGTTTTTATATTTAATGGAAACTAGTGCACATCATCTTCCTAACACATATATTGTTTATTTGTGTGACATTCTCTGCAAACCTTAAATAAGACAATATACTAGACATTAATGGTAATGAGAAATAACTTTTATAATTTAAGTACATAAAAGTCATCTCACAGGTTATACGGTTTTTAAGGCAACACTGGTCTGTAAATGAGTTGTAAATGCTATTAACATTATGTACACAAAACAGGAACACCGATTACCACCCAACTATACAAAATATTTCTAAGCTAAGAAAACAAAAAGTTTGCTTATTTCTATTATTAAACCAAGTCTAGCTGTTTTAAAATACAGGCATACCTCATTTTATTGTACTTTGCTTTATTGCGTTTTGCAGATATAGCTCTTTTTACACATTTTTCCAACATATTCACATATAAACACAAAATACACATGAATACACACCTATATATACACAACACCAGCAAAAAGATTATGACTCACTGAAGGCTCAGATGATGGTTAGCATTTTTTAGCAATAAAGTATTTTTAATTAAGGTATGTATATTGTTTTTATTAGACATAATGCTATTGCATACTTACTAGAATACAGTATAGTAAAGTGTAAATATAACTTTTATATTCACCGGGAAACAAAAAAATGAGTGTGACTCACTATATTGCGGTGGTCTGGAACTGACCCTGCAATATATCGGAGGTACATCTGTACACCATTTTATATTATATGTAAATACGGCTTGTTAAAATACCTTTCCCATGTTTTCATAATCTCATTCAGCTACATTAAGAGTTTTCAGCGCTATAGGGAAATTAATGACCTACACAAAAGCGGCGTTAATTCACCTCTCTATTACAAGTTTGTAAAAAGCAGGCTTGTGCGGGGCGATATGGTGCTGTTGAGCTCCATAGTGCACCGAAATACAAGCGCTGCTTTGACGTGCTCGTGCATGATTTCCCCATAGACATCAATGGGGAGAGCCGGCAAAAAAGAAGCCTAACACCTGCGATCGCAGAAAAAAAGCTCCGTAACGCAGCCCTATTGATATCTATGGGGAAAGAAAAAGTTATGTTTAAACCTAACACCCTAACATAAAAAACATGTCTAAACACCCCTAATCTGCTGCCCCTAACATAGTCGCCACCTACATTAGTTATTTACCCCTAATCTGCCGCCCTTGACATCGCCGCCACCTACATTACAGTTAACCCCTAATCTGCTGCCCCTAACATAGTCGCCACCTACATTAGTTATTAACCCCTAATCTGCCGCGCCTATCATCGCCGCCACCTACATTACAGTTAACCCCTAATCTACCACCCCTAACAACGTCGCCACCTACATTACAGTTATTAACCCCTAATCTGCCACCCCTAACATTGCCGCCACCTACATTACAGTTATTAACTCCTAATCTGCAACCCCTAACATCGTCGCCACCTACATTACAGTTATTAACCCATAATCTGCCGCCCCTAACAACGCCACCACCTACATTACAGTTATTAACCCCTAATCTGCCACCCCTAACATCGCCGCCACCTACATTACAGTTATTAACCCCTAATCTACAGCTCCTAACATCGCAGCCACCTACATTAGAGTTATTAACCCCTAATCTGCGGCACCCTAACATCGGCGCCACCTACATTACAGTTATTAACCCCTAATCTGCGGCCCTTAACATCACCGCCACTTAGCTACACTTATTAACCCCTAATCTGCTGCCCCCAATGTCGCCGCCACTATACTAAAGTTATTAACCCCTAAACCTCTGGCCTCCCACATCACTAACACTACATAAATATATTAACCCCTAAACCTAACCCTAACATAACCCTAAGCATAAGTCTAACCCTAACACCCCCTAACTTAAATATATTTAAAATAAATCTAAATAAACCTTACAATTATTACCTAAATAATAATTAATAAATAATAATAGTTATATTGTAGCTATCTTAGGTTTTACTTTTATTTCACAGGTAAGTTTGTATTTATTTTAACTAGGTAGAGTAGTTAGTAAATAGTTATTAACTATTTACTAACTACCTAGTTAAAATAAATACAAATTTACCTGTAAAATAAAATCTAACCTGCCTTACACTAAAACCTAACATTACAATCAAATCAAATAAATTAAATTAAATTAATCAAATACAATTATCTAAATTACAAAAAAAAACAAAAAAACACTAAAATTACACAAAATAAAAAACGAAATGATCAAATAAAAAAAACGAATTACTCCTAATCTAATAGCCCTATCAAAATAAAAAAGCCCCCCAAAATATTACTTTTCAGGGCAATGTTTAGCTTAGGTTTATTTAGATAGAGTTTTATTTGGGGGGTTTGGTTGGGTGGGTGGTGGGTTTTACTGTTGGGGGGTGTTTGTCATTTTTATTGCCAGGTAAGAAATCTGATTTCTTTGATGCAATGCCCCGCAAAAGGCCCTTTTAAGGGCTATTGGCAGTTTAGTGTAGGCTAGGGGTTTTATTATTTTGGGGGGGCTTTTTTATTTTGATAGGGCTATTAGGAGTAATTCATTTTTTTTATTTGATAATTTTGTTTTTTATTTTGTGTAATTTAGTGGTTTTTGTGTTGTAATTTAGATAATTGTATTTAAAGGGCCATAATACCCAAATGTTTAAACACTTGAAAGTGATGCAGCATAGCTGTAAAAAGCTGATTAGAAAATATCACCTGAACATCTCTATGTAAAAAAGAAAGATATTTTACCTCAAAAGTTCCTCAGTAGCCACCTCCCATTGTAAAGGATTTCTAAGCAGCATTTTAGTGTGTCTGTCCCGGGACAACTGAAAGGATGAGCTTCGTGAACTCTCATATTATTTCACCAATCAGGTAAAGGAAGCTTACTATGAAATCTCATGAGATTTAAGTCAAATCTCATGATATCACAGTAAGAGTTCATGACCTCAGCACTGCTGATGCTGATTGGCTGCTGTTCATTTCTTCATTTTTTTTATTTTTTTACCTGCAGCTGGAAGCAGCTGAGTATAACTTTTTACACAGAACTTACTCTGGTGAGCGGAGGAGATTGTGAGGTAAAATATCTTCCTTTTTTACATAGAGATGCTCAGGTGATATTTTCCGGTCAGCTTTTTACAGTTATACTGCATCAGTTTCAAGTGATTTAGCATACGATTATTATGTCCCTTTAATTAATTAATTTGATTTGATTGTAATGTTAGGTATTTTTGTAAGGCAGGCTAGGTTTTATTTTACAGGTAAGTTTGTATTTATTTTAACTAGGTAGTTAGTAAATAGTTAATAACTATTTACTAACTAGTCTACTTAGTTAAAATAAATACAAACTTTCCTGTGAAATAAAAATAAAACCTAAGATAGCTACAATAGAACTATTAGTTATATTATAGCTAGCTTAGGTTTTTTTACAGGTAAGTATGTATTTAGTTTTAAATAGGAATTATTTAGGTAATAATTATAAGGTTTATTTAGATTTATTTTAATTATATTTAAGTTAGGGGGTGTTAGGGTTAGACTAATGCTTAGGGTTACGTTAGGGTTAGGTTTAAGGGTTAATATATTTATGTAGTGATGTGGGAGGTCAGAGGTTTAGGGGCTAAAAATGTATTATAGTATATTTGTTGTGGGGGGCTTGTGGTGTAGTGGTTAATAAGTTTATTATATCGGCGGTGTGGGCGGACGGCAGATTAGGGGTTAATAATATTTAAGTAGTGTTTGCGATGCGGGAGGGCAGTGGTTTAGGGGTTAATAGGTTTATTATAGTGGCAATGATGTCCGGAGCGGCAGATTAGGGGTTAATTATTTAGTATTTGCGATGTGGGAGGGCCTCGGTTTAAGGGTTAATAGGTAGTTTATGGGTGTTAGTGTACTTTTTAACACTTTAGTTACAAGTTTTATGGTACAGCTTTGTAACGTAAAACTCATAACTACTGAGTTTAGATGACGGTACAGATCTTGTCGGTTCTAGGGTTTACAGCTCACTTTTTGGCCTCCCAGGCAAACTCCTAATACTGGCGCTATGGAAGTCCCATTGAAAAAGGACTTTTTTTTTTAAAAGTGCGGTACTGACTTTGTGTGACGGCCAAAAAGGTGTGCGGTACACCTATACCTACAAGACTTGTAATAGCGGCGTTAGGGGAAAAAGCAGCGTTATGAAGCATAACGCAGCTTTTTCACTCATAACGCCAAACTCGTAATCTAGATGATTGTTTGTTACTAACTAAAGGCTTCAAAATACTGACAGCCAGGGAGTGAAGGTTCCTACAGTTTTACTTCTGGCTCCAACATATAATGATAAAAAAGAGTGCTTTAGTACTGTATTGTGGTTGCCTCTTAAGTTCCACATTAATTTGTGGACCTCTGTATTTAATTACATTTACGGTTGTGTGGGAAGAGTGGGAAGCCCATGTGAAAAGGTTGTGACTGTAATGGGTAAGTAAAATAAATATTATTTTGTCTACAAGTCATATACCACGTGTTGTGTTTTCAGCATATAAGACACAGTAAACTTTTCAAAGGGATAAAAAATACTGCAATGACCTCTCAACTCATTCCTTTGATATCTCTATCATGTGTTCTTAAAAGAATACAGAGCTACAATTATGAAAATGCTCTAATTGCTCGAAAGCATTAGAACATTTTCTTATTGCACAGTTGCTTTCCTATACCTAAGTCTTTAACTCATAAAATTGTGTTAAATGCATAGTTAAAGTCTGCACCAGAAGGCAATCCGTAACAGTCCTGAGAAGAAAACAGCCAGTGATTGGCACGCAGATGCTGCCCCTGACTGGCTAAGCAGCCATGTTCAGCTCCAGACTCCTGTAGCTCTTGTCTGTACATAGCTGACATTAACTATATGTTAACCCCTTTGCATTATAGCAGCATTATATCCCTTTCACCATCTGTCTGTTACCACAGTTCTCCTCAGCAGTATTTAAACTGTCTACCTTTACATTTTGTGTTTACTATTTCACTTTGTCTCTTTTTCTCCTACCCTCTCTATCCCTGTTTCTCTCTCCAGGTAACAGAAATAAAAGTAAGGACTTTGTGAAAATTGATGACAAACGTTAATCACTTCCAGTCCATAATTGTAAATTTAAGGTAAAAACGAATAAAGCACAAGCAAGAAATAATACATAGAACAAATACTGGGATCTCGGGGGACCATGGTTCTTGACATTTTACTTCTGCTTTAAATGCTTTTGGGATTATACTATACCTCTCCATATACAAAGGGCCTTTGATCGGCTCCACAGTTAAAATCATGCATGTGTAGTATCAAAGTTAGACCCTAGACTAGGACTGTAAAAGTTTTTTAGACTGTGTGCCCAAACTGGGCTATATGGTTACAGCCCAGGTTCAGCATAGCATGCTGTGTGCCAACGTTTTTGTGTGTCAACTTGGACAAGTGTGGTAGTTTTTGCCATCCGTTTCTTACGCAATAAGTTTAGTTGAAAAAAATTAAAAAAAGGGGGTATCTTTTAGCTCAGTACAATGGGTTTGGTGATATACAGTTGTATGCAAAAGTTTGGGCACCCCAACAACATATTTTACTGATTTTGGTTGAAGTGAAAAGAAATTCACACAACCTATATAGTGAATAAACTTAAACTTAGCATTTTTTTGAGAATCTTAATGCATAGTTGCTATTTAATTGCTGACTAAAACACTTTTTGTAGCCGGTTAACTGTCTTTCTATTCTTGCTTTAGGAATATTCACAACTTTAACCCAGAGGAAACTTCTAGATCAGAAACATTCTTAGGTTTTCTTGCATACACTGCATGTTTGAGATCAACTCTTATTTTCAATAATATTCATGTCTGTGTACTGCAAAGGTCAATCCAAAACCTTAATATTAAAATTTCTTAGAGTAGTTCATGGTTGATTTTGAGGTGTGTTTTGGATAACTGTCTTGTTGGAAAAACCAACCTCTTTTCAGCTTCAGTTTCTTCATTGACTGTGGGACAATAGCTTCCAAGATATATTGATATCTGGTAAAATCCATTCTTTCCTCTATCTTTACAATATTTCCTATGCCACTGGAAACCACACAACCCTAATGCTTTATAGAAGCTGAATTTTTATTTAATTGGACTACAATACTTGGTTCCAAAATGCCTCTGGCTTATCAGTGGGCTGTGTTGCATACATCAGCAATGTTTGCACAATGTTCTTACGGTGGACTGGTGCACCACTACTCCAGTGACAGCTAAATCTTCCAGCAGCTCTTCTGAAGTGATATGGGGGTTTGGGTTTGCTTTCCTGACCAGTCTTCCTGTAGTTCTATTGAAGAGTCTTCTTGGTCTTTAAGATCTTGTCTGCATTTTAGACAGTTGAAACTGCAAGCAGGAAACATTTAGATATCTTTTTATAACCTTACCCTGCTTTGCAACACTCCGTTATCTTTATTTCTGATCCTCAGTCAGCTGCTTAGAAAAGCTCATGGTTGCAGAATCCAAACGTAAGACCATGAGAAGTTCCAAGTGTCATAATTTATTACACTCTGCAACTGTCACCACTAAACTTAAATCAAGGCCTAATAAAGTCAACTTAGACAATTAAGGTTCTGAGGCCTTACAAAGAAATCGCTAATGGATCACCTGGAAGGGTGTTCAAACTTTTTGCATAGAGCTGTAGGAGATGCCTTTATCAGCCAATCAGCATTAATAAAACATGATCATTATGAACAAACATACATTTCCTGCTGGCTTCCACTTTATCTTAAACAGTGTATGCATATGTTTTTCATTTTAAAATATTTGGAACATGTTAACTGCTTATTTGTCATATGAAAGATACATTTTTGAGTGCAATGTCCATTAAATTAACCCTCGAAAAAGCCTTACACATATTCCAAACAATACTGTATTTGTCCTAGCACCACCTCAGTTTGTCAGAAATAAGTGTACAATGCTACACAGATATTGGTTATACTGCTGAGGTTAATGTGAATGTTATGGAAGGTTTTTTGACAGCTATGTTTTACATCGGCTATTTGAATCCTAAAATGTCTATGAAGATAACCAAATTATCACCACTAAATTCGCAACAAATGTAAATGTACTACTTGAAAATAAATGAAACCGATCTAATTGATTCTTGGATTAACCATAGGTTTCTATGCAACAATCATCAAATTAAAGTGATTTTTTTTAAAAAATCAAATACATTTAAGTGGATCATTTCACTAAAGAGACAGCAAAAAACTTGATATTGTTGACATAAAATGTTTAGTTATGCATAATGAAACAACTTAACAATTTTATTATTTATTTTGCCCCCTTTTTGTGTGATTTAGCACTGAAAATTCAACCAATTTCCAACTCTGAGACCTTGAAATGCACCCTGCTGACTTATCAAGGCTAACTCTACTTCCCTACTTGGCTTTATCAGATGATAACTGCAAAACAATGCATTTTATACTTTAAATGGGCATTAAACACTAAATACATGCTAGATAGCATAATGCATTCAAAGAAAAGATTAGTCCATGACTAACATGTAGATGTATTTTTTAAAGTTTCATTAGTTTTTTTAAAAGTGACAAAATAAGTGTAAAGTTTTAGTGTCTATAAAATACTGGGAGCTGCCATGTCGTAACTTGTGTTACCTTCTCTGTTGTGGCCAAATAGGGTCAGTTATAAATAGTGTGCAGCCAAAGGTTGTGCTGGATTTAACAGTGTTCTGCACTTCCATTTCTAACAGGAACTGAAAAGCTCACAATTTCAGAATGGAATTACAGGCAAAGAGGACAAAATAAATAATGAAAGTATATTGCAGAGTTGTTTTATTATATACAATTTATCATTTTATATTACCATCTCAAAGTGTTTAATGTCCCTTTAAGACAGTGACTAGCCTTGGCAATAGTGGGTGAAGTTTGGCTATAGAAAAGTAACTGCAGTAAATAGAATTGGTTTTAAAAATGTTGAGATATGTTATTCTATAGCAACACAACAAAATGTCTTGTAATTACAAGATGTTTACTGTCCCTTTAAATAACTTTAATATAGCTTATAATTGAAATGTAGAATTTTGATAAAAAGATAAGATCAAAGAAGCAATAAGATTACTTAAAGTGATGGTAAAGAAAGGTATTTCAAATATACCTATAGAATCTATATGCCTTTCTTAGAAGATATGCTATGTTTTACAAAAAAAATGAAAAACCACATTAAATACATGTATAGTTATTTTTCACTTAATTTTCCATTTTCCCCTCTGCCCCTTTTTATTCCTTTGTGTAGCGTTGTGACATTTAGAGCTGTCCCACCTGCGCTACACGTGTCATTTAATGTGAGCTTGCGCCCACTGAAGTTAATAGGATGTGCGGCATGGCTTATGTTGGCTGTGCTGGCTAGTGATAAAGGCACTGAAAAAGGTTTGCATTACGGAATTGCAGCTTTTTAAAAAAATAATCAACTTTAAGATCTGCTCAATATATGGCACTGTAATGTCCAATCTACAACAACAAAATTTACCATCACTTTAATCACAAAAATAATACTCTTAGGACCAGTTTGCAAGTGACGTTCTAACTAAATCTTTAGCTTGCGCTCTCACTTCACTCAAAGTAAAATTTAAACGCGGCCAGGTTCGCGTGCTTAGTACAAGTTGAATGTAAAAGGTTAGCGTGGCAGTGAAAGTCTGATGTGCGCTAACTTCAGGACTTTGTATATCGTGACCTCTTTCATGATTCAGATAGAGCATGTGATTTTAAACAACTTTATAATTTTCTTCTATTATCTATTTTTTTTTATTTTCGTGCTATCCAGTGTTGAAATTGATACCTAGGTAGGCTCAGGAGCTGCTGATTGGTGGCTG
>NC_069502.1:1112402467-1112439967 GCF_027579735.1 Bombina bombina | reverse complement strand
AAATATAATACTGCTTGTTTGGTTGTTAACATTTTTGCTTAAACCCATGTTTGTATTTGTATATTGCTCCTAACAATCTGTTTTGCTTGTGTTTTTAACTTTAACTATGTTTTTAACTTTCACTTGGTTTACACTACTGAGCTTCTGGTTGCTATGCCAACGGGGCTTGACCTTGTGTCATGTGACGTGGTTTTACTTCCGGGTGCCAGGGTGTTTACAACACTGATTGTTTGCTGTGCAGGGGTATTTAAGGGGGGTAAGTATACTGTTTAACACTGTGCTGTTTTTTGAGAAAGGGGTAACACCCGAAACGTCAAAATAAATACTTTATCTTTTTGCAAGACCCTGTGAGTGACTTCCTCTTTGCTGCTTTATCTATACTCTTGAAATGCACCCGGGGCAAGGAGAGCTCAATGGAGCTATTTGAAGCTGGAGTGCTACTACACCTTCTACATGTATATATACATATATATACGTACGTATGTATGTATATACACACACTCACACATATGTGTATATATATATATATATATATATATATATTATATATATATATATACATACACACACACACACACACACACACACACGTCAGAGTGTCCTCCCATAAAGAAGCAATATGGCAAAAACATAATTTATGCTTACCTGATAAATTTATTTCTCTTGTAGTGTAGTCAGTCCACGGGTCATCCATTACTTATGGGATTATATCTCTCCCCAACAGGAAGTTGCAAGAGGATCACCCAAGCAGAGCTGCTATATAGCTCCTCCCCTCACATGTCATATCCAGTCATTCGACCGAAACAAAACGAGAAAGGAGAAACCATAGGGTGCAGTGGTGACTGGAGTTTAACTAAAATTTAGGTCTGCCTTAAAAGACAGGGCGGGCCGTGGACTGACTACACTACAAGATAAATAAATTTATCAGGTAAGCATAAATTATGTTTTCTCTTGTTAAGTGTAGTCAGTCCACGGGTCATCCATTACTTATGGGATACCAATACCAAAGCTAAAGTACACGGATGATGGGAGGGACAAGGCAGGAACTTTAAACGGAAGGAACCACTGCCTGAAGCACCTTTCTCCCAAAAATAGTCTCCGAAGAAGCAAAAGTGTCAAATTTGTAAAATTTTGAAAAAGTGTGAAGTGAAGACCAAGTTGCAGCCTTGCAAATCTGTTCAACAGAGGCCTCATTTTTAAAGGCCCAGGTGGAAGCCACAGCTCTAGTGGAATGAGCTGTAATTCTTTCAGGAGGCTGCTGTCCAGCAGTCTCATAGGCTAAACGTATTATGCTACGAAGCCAAAAAAAGAGAGAGGTAGCCGAAGCCTTTTGACCTCTTCTCTGTCCCGAGTAAACGACAAACAGGGAAGACGTTTGACGAAAATCTTTAGTTGCCTGTAAATAGAAATTCAGGGCACGGACTACATCCAGATTATGCAAAAGTCGTTCCTTCTTTGAAGAAGGGTTAGGACATAATGATGGAACAACAATCTCTTGATTGATATTCCTGTTAGAAACCACCTTAGGTAAAAACCCAGGTTTAGTACGCAGAACTACCTTGTCTGAATGGAAAATCAGATAAGGAGAATCACAGTGTAGGGCAGATAACTCAGAGACTCTTCGAGACGAGGAAATAGCCATCAAAAACAGAACTTTCCAAGATAACAGCTTAATATCAATGGAATGGAGGGGTTCAAACGGAACACCTTGAAGAACTTTAAGAACTAAGTTTAAGCTCCACGGCGGAGCAACAGTCTTAAACACAGGCTTAATCCTAGCCAAAGCCTGACAAAAAGCCTGAACGTCTGGAACATCTGCCAGACGTTTGTGTAACAGAATAGACAGAGCAGAAATCTGTCCCTTTAATGAACTAGCAGATAAACCCTTTTCTAAACCCTCTTGTAGAAAGGACAAAATCCTAGGAATCCTAACTTTACTCCATGAGTAACTCTTGGATTCACACCAATATAAGTATTTACGCCATATTTTATGGTAAATTTTTCTGGTAACAGGTTTCCGAGCCTGTATTAAGGTATCAATAACTGACTCCGAGAAGCCACGCTTTGATAGAATCAAGCGTTCAATCTCCAAGCAGTCAGCCTCAGAGAAACTAGATCTGGATGGTTGAAAGGACCCTGAATTAGAAGGTCCTGTCGCAGAGGTAGAGACCATGGTGGACAGGACAACATGCCCACTAGATCTGCATACCAGGTCCTGCGTGGCCACGCAGGTGTTATCAGAATCACCGATGCTCTCTCCTGTTTGATCTTGGCAATCAGCCGAGGAAGCAGCGGAAATGGTGGAAACACATAAGCCATGTTGAAACCCCAAGGGGCTGCTAGAGCATCTATCAGCGCCGCTCCCGGGTCCCTGGATCTGGATCCGTAGCAAGGAAATTTGGCATTCTGTCGAGAAGCCATGAGATCCAGTTCCGGTTTGCCCCAACGATGAATTAGTTGAGCAAAGACCTCAGGATGAAGTTTCCACTCCCCCGGATGAAAAGTCTGACGACTTAGGAAGTCCGCCTCCCAGTTCTCCACGCCTGGGATATAGATCGCCGACAGGTGGCAAGAGTTGGACTCTGCCCAGCGAATTATCTTTGATACTTCCAACATCGCTAGGGAACTCCTGGTTCCCCCTTGATGGTTGATGTAAGCCACAGTCGTGATATTGTCCGACTGAAATCTGATGAACCTCAGTGTTGCCAACTGAGGCCAAGCTAGAAGAGCATTGAATATCGCTCTTAATTCCAGAATATTTATTGGGAGGAGTTTCTCCTCCTGAGTCCACGATCCCTGAGCCTTCAGGGAGTTCCAGACTGCGCCCCAACCTAGAAGGCTGGCATCTGTTGTTACAATCGTCCAATCTGGCCTGCAAAAGGTCATCCCTTTGGACAGATGGAGTCGAGAAAGCCACCAGAGAAGAGAATCCCTGGTCTCTTTATCCAGATTTATTAGAGGGGACAAATCTGAGTAATCCCCATTCCACTGACTGAGCATGCATAATTGCAGCGGTCTGAGATGCAGGCGCGCAAATGGTACTATGTCCATTGCTGCTACCATTAAGCTGATTACTTCCATGCACCGGGCTACTGGCGGGTGTGGAATGGAATGAAGGGCACGGCAAGCATTTAGAACTTTTGATAACCTGGCCTCCGTCAGGTAAATCTTCATCTCTACAGAATCTATAAGAGTCCCTAAGAAGGGAACCCTTGTGAGTAGTAATAGAGAACTCTTTTCCACGTTCACCTTCCACCCATGCGACCTCAGAAATGCCAGAACTATCTCTGTATGAGACTTGGCAGTTTGAAAACTTGATGCTTGTATCAGAATGTCGTCTAGGTACGGAGCCACCGCTATGCCTCGCGGTCTTAGTACCGCCAGAAGTGAGCCCAGAACCTTTGTAAAGATTCTTGGGGCTGTAGCTAACCCGAAGGGAAGAGCTACAAACTGGTAATGCCTGTCTAGGAAGGCAAATCTTAGATACCGATAATGATCCTTGTGAATCGGTATGTGAAGGTAGGCATCCTTTAAGTCCACTGTGGTCATGTACTGACCCTCTTGGATCATGGGTAGGATGGTTCGAATAGTTTCCATTTTGAATGATGGAACTCTTAGGAACTTGTTTAGGATCTTTAAGTCCAAGATTGGTCTGAAGGTTCCCTCTTTCTTGGGAACCACAAACAGATTTGAATAAAATCCTTGCCCTTGTTCCGACCGCGGAACTGGGTGGATCACCCCCATTAATAAGAGGTCTTGTACACAGCGTAGAAACGCCTCTTTCTTTATTTGGTTTGCTGATAATCTTGAAAGATGAAATCTCCCTTGTGGAGGAGAAACTTTGAAGTCCAGAAGATATCCCTGAGATATGATCTCCAACGCCCAGGGATCCTGGACATCTCTTGCCCAAGCTTGGGCAAAGAGAGAAAGTCTGCCCCCCACTAGATCCGTTTCCGGACAGGGGGCCCTTACTTCATGCTGTCTTAGGGGCAGCAGCAGGTTTTCTGGCCTGCTTGCCCTTGTTCCAAGACTGGTTGCCCTTCCAACCCTGTCTGTAACAAGTAGCAGTCCCTTCCTGTTTTGGGGCGGAGGAAGTTGATGCTGCTCCTGCCTTGAAATTACGAAAGGCACGAAAATTAGACTGTCTGGCCTTTGATTTGGCCCTGTCCTGAGGAAGGGAGTGACCCTTACCTCCAGTAATGTCAGCAATAATTTCTTTCAAGCCGGGCCCGAATAAGGTTTGTCCTTTGAAAGGAATATTAAGCAATTTAGATTTAGAAGTTACATCTGCTGACCAGGATTTAAGCCATAGCGCTCTGCGCGCCTGGATGGCGAATCCGGAGTTCTTAGCCGTTAGTTTGGTTAAATGCACCACGGCATCCGAAACAAATGCATTAGCTAGCTTAAGGGCTTTAAGCTTGTTCATAATCTCATCCAATGGAGCTGTGCGAATAGCCTCTTCCAGAGACTCAAACCAGAATGCCGCCGCAGCAGTGACTGGCGCAATGCATGCAAGGGGCTGTAATATAAAACCTTGTTGAACAAACATTTTCTTAAGGTAACCTTCTAATTTTTTATCCATTGGATCTGAGAAAGCACAACTATCCTCCACCGGGATAGTGGTACGCTTGGCTAAAGTAGAAACTGCTCCCTCCACCTTAGGGACCGTCTGCCATAAGTCTCGTGTGGTGGCGTCTATTGGGAACATTTTTCTAAATATCGGAGGAGGGGAAAAAGGCACACCGGGTCTATCCCACTCCTTGCTAATAATCTCTGTAAGCCTTTTAGGTATAGGAAAAAAGTCAGTACACACCGGTACCGCATAGTATTTATCCAGCCTACATAATTTCTCTGGGATTGCCACCGTGTCGCAATCATTCTGAGCCGCTAACACCTCCCCTAGCAATACACGGAGGTTCTCAAGCTTAAATTTAAAATTTGAAATTTCTGAATCCGGTCTCCCCGGATCAGATCCGTCACCCACAGAATGAAGCTCTCCGTCCTCATGTTCTGCAAATTGTGACGCAGTATCGGACATGGCTCTCGTGTCATCAGCGCGCTCTGTCCTAAACTCAGAGCTATCGCGCTTGCCTCTTAACTCAGGCAAATTAGATAATACTTCTTTCATAACATTAGCCATATCATGCAAAGTGATTTGTAAGGGCCTTGATGTACTTGGCGCCACAATCTCACGCACCTCCTGAGCGGGAGGCGAAGGTACTGACACGTGAGGAGAGTTAGACGGCATAACTTCCCCCTCGATGTCTGGTGATAATTTCTTTACCGGTAAAGACTGACTTTTATTTAAAGTAACATCAATACAATTGGTACACAAATTTCTATTGGGCTCCACATTGGCTTTTAAACATAATGAACAAGTAGATTCATCTGTATCAGACATGTTTAACAGACTAGCAATGAAGGCTAGCAAGCTTGGAAAGAAACTGTCAGTGAATTTACAAGCAATATGAAAAAACGCAGCAGCGCTTTTAAAAACACAAAAAAACTGTCACAGTTGAAATAACAATGAACTAATTCAGTTATAGCCAACAATTTTAACAATAAATGTATGAATTTAGCAGAGGATTGCACCCACTAGCAAACGGATGATTAACCCCTCAATACCCACAACCGGATAATCAAGTTTAGATTTAACGTTTTTCTCACAGTCAAACTCACTGTCACAGGTCTGCTGTGACTGATTACCTCCCTCAAAATTGAATTTTGAAGACCCCTGAGCTCTCTGGAGACGTCCTGGATCAAGGAGGAAAAGGCAGGAAGACTGTGCTAGAATTTTATCTGCGCAACAAGGCGCTAAAAAAGGCCCCTCCCACTCATATTACAACAGTGGGAGACCTGTTACAACGGTTTCTATGCAGAAATAAACGTTAGCCATGTGGAAAAAAATCATGCCCAAAAAGATTTATCACCAAAGTACCTCACAAAACGAATAACATGCCAGTAAACGTTTTAAAAACAACTTTTCCAGTGTTATGTAAAGTTATCACTAAGCCTGCTACCAGTCGCTTCTACTGCAGTTAAGGCTTATACATTTATTTCAGTATTAACAGTATTTTCTCAGTCAAATTCTAGTCCCTAGAAAATAACTCAACTGCGCATACATTTAACAGCCTGATACCAGTCGCTACTACTGCATTAAAGGCTGTACTTACATCATATGGGTAACGGCAGTGTTTTCTTAGTCAATTCCATTCCTAGAAAATATTATACTGCACATACCTCATTTGAGGAGGACCCCGCATGCTATTCCCCTTTCTGAAGTTACCCCTCCTCAGAATGCGCGAGAACAGCCAGTGGATCTTAGTTACGTCTGCTAAGATCATAGAAAACGCAGGCAGATCTTCTTCTAAATACTGCCTGAGAGAAAAAACAGCACACTCCGGTGCCATTTTAAAATAACAAACTTTTGATTGAAGAATTAAGTAAAAAACTCCTGTCTCCTCTCACAACCTCCTTTGTTGAGACTTGCAAGAGAATGACTGGATATGACATGTGAGGGGAGGAGCTATATAGCAGCTCTGCTTGGGTGATCCTCTTGCAACTTCCTGTTGGGGAGAGATATAATCCCATAAGTAATGGATGACCCGTGGACTGACTACACTTAACAAGAGAAATTATATATATATATATATATATATATATATATATATATATACACATACACACACACACACTACCTTTATTCCATATAATTGCTGTACACAAAGCTTTTAAGCTAAACTAGTGTTAGTACAGTGATTTAGACCATCCCAGTACAGCTGTTTTGTGGCTTTTGCCACTCATCAGTTGGGAGTAGGTTGAAAAAAGTGAGTCATTGTAAACCTTATTTGCATGTCTTACACAGAATCCTTAGCTGCATTGAAAATAATGTATCAAGAAGTTTTCTGTGGGAAAAGCAAGCCTTCTGACTTGTTGAGATTTATTAATGGTCTACAATGAGTTACGCTCTCTACATTTTGTGCATAGTGGAGGATTTTAAACTTTTTGCCTCCCAATAATTTTAAAAGTTATATCTATCTATATATAAAAAATACTGGGGAAGGGGGCACTCTTCATGCTAACAGTCCCAAATAAATATATAACTCTTAGGAAGACAGAGTTCTATATAATGTAATAAGAACCAAGAAAGGGCACGGCTGCACAGGATAACACATTAAACCAAGCATTTATTAAAGAGGTGATAAAGACACCGGGTCTGCCTTCACAAAATTACAAATATTATATACCAGATAATAGGTGAACCAGATAATAGTACGTCACAATATCAAAAAGACAAACATCACCCCCTACATGCTAGCATGTTACAAAGCTGGCTAGCAAACAGTCCATATTATGATCCGGGCTCATGGTGTAAAAACACACACACACCGGTAAAATAGAACTGGTACCGTCCCTTTACTCTGCTGCCATCCGGGCACTTGAGTGTAAAGACACGCTCCGGTAGCAAGATATAAGTCCGGTCTCCTATATGCCAGACAGGACTGAGAAAAGACTTCCAGCTGAGCAGTATAATGCAAACAATGCTGATGGGATACTACCGGTTGCAAGACTTAAACTCCATGGCTTACCTTCATCTTTCTTGATTCACGGGGTGGATTCCATCCTGCTGCAAATTACCTCCATGATCCTATGTTTCTGTGATGCCAATGCCGATCTTCACTTGCTAAACTTGGGTAGGGATGAATGTAGTGAACAGGTACAATCAGAGCCGCTTCGCCTGATGGCGTTCTCCACGTTGCAAAGTTACAATCCCCGCATTACGAGTTTCGCCCCTCCCCTTATTGGGTTGGACTTGAGGCTTCGTCAGATGTATGATGTTACCACTCCTAGTGGCGTTTAAATACAAATTCTGTTACCTTGTTACACATCCCTTGTTACTATATCTTAAAGGGACATATCGCCATTTAATGACCTTTATCTGGTAATTCATGTTATACCTTTTATATACACTATAAAGCACTTTAGAGGTGACACCTATTGATGGCTTAACTATTTACATGTGATGTTAACAGCATGTTAATATTATACACACTTAAAACAAATACAGGTATGTGTTATCCTGAGCAGCCATGTCCTTCTATGGTTCTTATTACATTATATAGAACTCTATCTTCCTAAGAGGTGTATATATATATATATATATATATATATATATATATATGTGTATATTATATATATACACACACACACACAGTATATCTATCTATAGATTCTGATGAAGGGGTCTGTTTAAGCCCCGAAACGTCAAATTCTTTTTTGACTCACTAATATATATATATATATATATATATATATATATATATATATATATATAGTTAAAGAGAGAGAGAGAGAGAGAGAGAGATCTATACACATATACACACTCATAATTAGACATATGTATATACATTATAGCCCTTTCCAGTTAATTACCTTGCCATATACCATGTCCTTTTAAACCCTTATAAAAAAAAAAAGTATTAATATTTCTATGAAAAAAATGTATATTTAAGTGTAATAGTTTATTTTGATATGTTTGGTAAACTTTTTTTCTTTTCTTTAACCCTTACACTTTACACTAAGTCTTGAAGTGCGCTAATACTTTGAGCGCAATTTTGTTTGGTAGCACTTGAGCGTTTACATTCAACTTGTAATATGCGTGTTAGCGTAATAGCAATATTGCTTATCGTGTCCTGCTCTAACATTACCGCGTCACTTTTAATCTAGCCTTTAATGCATATTTTATTTTAGGGTAGATTTATTATGATTTATTTTTCATTGGTGTCAAATTATCTGGGTAATTTCTGTATCCACTGTTCAGAATGACTGACAACAAACGTGATTGATAATATAAAGGGGCACATAGAATATTATTCTCAACAAACCTTGCACTGCAAGAAGCTGTTCCTCTGTAGTCCAGCGGGCGTTTACTTTTTGATTTGACTGTAAAAGTTGTGATGACATGAACACAAAAATGTCAGCTGTGCAATACACTGAAAATGTCACAATAATAACATATCATCTGCTGTTCTAGACAGTACATTTGCTGGTTAGGGTTACCTCAGGTGGTTTGAATTCTTCTATGCCGCCTTCTAGCTTCTGTTTAAGTGCACTGTTAACCTGTTTAGCATTCTGAACCTTTAAAAAAAAAAAAAAAAAAGAAGAGGTGCGTAAATCGTAATTTAAGCAAACTGGATGTGCAAAAACACATACAAATGTGTACTTATGATAAAACAACATTCACGCTTTGTACTTATAACATGGGCTGAACATGTGCATTCCATAAGCGTGTATGAAATTTACTCTCAAATTTCAGCGTAATTATCTAAGCATTTCAGTCCTACAGTTCTCAATGTTTTTCTCTCACAAATGAAAAGATACACTCTAATAGAGAAACACATGCATACAAATATATAGGCGATTTTAAGATACTATACGCAGAAAGCAGCATAATGTGACATATTTGTGGGTTGCAGGATTTAATTTCTAGAATAATTCCACCAGGGCAGCCCCTGCAAGGGTCAGTGTGAAAAACCACGTCTGACCTTGAGAGGTATAGATCATCAGGCCCCAAAGTCTTAAAAATATGTAGATGATCCTTAGTTAGATATTAATTTTTTAAAGGGACATGATACCCAAATGTTGAAGCACTTGAAAATGATGTAGCATAGCTGTAAAAAGCTGATTAAAAACCACACCTGAACATCCCTATGTAAAAAAGGAAGATATTTACCTAACAATTTCCCAAGTATTTACACCCAACTGTAAAGAGACTTTAAGCAGTCAATCAGGATGCTAGTCCCATGACTTGCAAGAGAGTGTGCATTTGGCAAGTGCAGGCACAGTCATGTTTTTGCCTATTTAGTTCAAGGAAGTTTACTATCAAATCTCATAAGATTTCAGTTAAAACTCATGAGATCACAGCAAAGCAATGCATTACCTAAACACTGCTGATGCTGATTTTTTTTTTTTTTTAAACTTGCAGCTGGAAAGCAGCAAAAATATAACTGTTCACATAGCACTTACTCTGGTGAGCTGAAGAAAGTTTGAGGCAAAATATCTTCCTTTTTTACATAGCGATGTTAAGGTGTTATTTTCATGTCATCTTTTTACCGTTATGCTGCGTCACTTTCAAGCGATTTGGCATATCAGTATTATGTACCTGAAAGTCCTGGCTCTTGAAATGTCATCCTAAATTAAAATAACCCAGCATGGGTAGTATGATACATTTACTGAAATTAAGGGGCATGTAGTAGCCATAATAAACTACTGCATCTATAGAAGCACAGCACCAGGTACATTCTTTTTTTATTTCTTTTATGACCACAATGTACGCTATTAGGACCTCCCTCCAGCAGGCCTTCTAGAATAGTGTGGTTAAGCCCCATAGAAAGCCCAGCGACTGGTCCTTAAGGGGTTAAAGTGATGGCTATACAACAAGTAACTTACAGTACTGGCATACAGAATATATACTATTAGTCATAGGACTACAAAAGATCCATATGTATCCTTTGCATGACTAATTAGTACATAAGTTGCAATACTATACATAGCACCACAGCCTTATTTTTGATGAATGAATATTCAAGTTCCTACGTGTTATTGGTTATTGTAACTGGCATACAGAGGTTTATATTTAAACTTTCATGCTCCTTTAGTATCAGTAAATCTAATTCATAAAAAAAATAATTATTTTTTTAAAACTAGCTCATTGCGGTATTACCACTTGCCCAAAAATCACACATTCGTAAAACACAAGTGGTACAAATACATAAAAAAAAAGAACTTATTAATAGTGAACTACCTGACGCTTTAATGAGATCAGCTCCATGTCCAATTGTCGTAGAATGGTGTTGGCTGCGTTAGGACTACAAGACACTGCTACAACATCTTCTTTGGAAATAAACATGCCTTTTGGTGGACGACATTTAGCGCGCTGAGAATGGTGGCGATGTTGTAAACTTTGGTATTCTCTTCTACCTAGAGCAACCTTGATAGGTTGAATACAGGATTCTGCCTAAATAAAGAAATAAATATTGATTCAGTTTACTTCACACTTCTTCCAATGAATACTGTCCCACATGTTAACTGGTTTATATAAAACTGGTTTCTGGGTACCTCTCATCAGTGCCTAATGAATCAGTACATATCTACTTCCCTATGTTATATCATTAGAAAACAGAACGCTGCAAAAAGGAATAGCTAAGTAGCTAAATAGTTCAAGGATCTTGGGTCACATAAGATAGAATTATTATTTTTTAACATGTATAGTCCTTGGTTTATGACAAGATTCCATTCCATAAAAGACCAGTTGCAAATAAACTTATGTAAAATTAACCTAATTATATCATGTATGACAATGGGAAGTGAATGAGTGTGCCCTGGAATTTAGGTAATAATATAATCATATTTAAAGGGACATGAAACCCAAAAAAATTCTTTCATGATTCAGATAGAGAATAAAAATTTTAAACAACTTTCTAATTCACTTATATTATCAAATTTGCTTAATTCTTTTGGTATCATTTGTTGAAGTAGCAGCAATGCACTACTGGTGTCTAACTGAACACATGGGTGAGCCAATCACAATCGATATATATATGCAGCCACCAATCAACAGTTAGAACCTAGGTTCTCTGCTGCTCATAAGCTTACCTAAATAAACCTTTCAGCAAAGGATAACAAGAGAAGGAAGCAAATTAAACAAATAGAAGTAAATTGGAAAGTTGTTTAAAATTGTATTCTCTATCTGAATCATGAAAGAAAAATTTTGTGTTTCATGTCCCTTTAAATCTCTGAAATGCATTCTAACGCCTAGATTTAGAGTTTTGTCGGTAAAAACCCGCGTAGCTAACGCTGCTTTTTTTTCCAGCGCACCCTTAAGACAACGCTGGTATTTAGAGTTGTCTGAGTGGCTGTGTTAGGCTTAGAAAAGGGTGCGTTGAGCCTAATTTAGCTCCACTTCAATCCTTAATACCAGCGTTGCTTACGGTAGCGGTAAGCTGGAAAAACGTGCTCATGCACAATATCCCCCTAGGAAACAATGGGGCAGTTTGGGCTGAAAAAAAACCTAACACCTGTAAAAAAGCAGCGTTCAGCTCCTAACGCAGCCCCATTGTTTCCTATGGGGAAACAGTTTCTAAGTCTGCACCTAACACCCTAACATGAACCCTGATTCTAAACACCCCTAACCTTACACTTATTAACCCCTAATCTGCCGTCCCCGCTATCGCTGACACCTGCATTATACTATTAACCCCTAATCTTCCACTCCGGACACCGCCGCCACCTACATTATCCCTATGAACCCCTAATCTGCTGCCCCTGACATCGCCGACCCCTACATTATATTTATTAACCCTTAATCTGCCCCCCTCAATGTCGCCGCTACCTAACTATACTTATTAACCCCTAATCTGCCGACCGGACCTCGCTGCCACTATAATAAATGTATTAACGCCTAAACCGCCGCACTCCCGCCTCGCAAACACTATAATAAATAGTATGATGGAAAGACAAAAACAAAAACAGAGGCGCCACATATGTAGATCAATAGGGGCCAACAAATCCAAAAATTAATAGATACAGGGTACTCACAAAGGTGACGGCACTCTATTATGCCAATAGGAGCGGGCTGGTGTTCAACAGCGTACCAGCTAGCTGTGTGAAGGGATCCCCACCAGATAAGACCGCACAAGAATCCTATGGCATCGGATCAACGACTCTGTACTTTGTCAGGAGTTCTATTCTCACACATCCAGCTGTAAATTTGTTATACTTTTGGTATTTTTATTTTGTATAATAAAATACTGATTTTAACTTTTATATAAGTCTGGTGGTTGGTGTGATAGTCTCCGTAACAGTAACCCAAGGGTAGTTCAGCCCTTCTCCCCATTCAACTTGCAGTTCCAGCCTGAGGGAACCATTGCCATTGGGATTGATGATCATTGATCCGATACCATAGGATTCTAGTGCTGTCTTATCTGGTGGTGATCCCTTCACACAGCTAGCTGGTACGCTGTTGAACACCAGCCCGCTCCTATTGGCATAATAGAGTGTCGTCACCTTTGTGAGTACCCTGTATCTATTCATTTTTGGATTTGTTGGTCCCTATTGATCTACACATGTGGCGCCTCTGTTTTTGTTTTTGTCTTTCCATCATAGAAGTTTATCATCCCTTCGGGTGAAGACAGAGAGCTGCCTTTCAAGCTATTGGACTTTTGTGGACACCTGTCGAACTTCTTTTCATATCTGGCTAGTCCATAGCAGCGTATTGTACACGTTTTATCAATATTTTATGTTTTTATATATATTTTTATAGAGATTTATACATGGTCTATTTATAACTTAATATATACCTTTTTAGATATTTACCCACTTTGAGCTTTAGCGCCTCCTATAGGAGTCCAGTGATCCTTGTGATCACGGATACTCCTTTATTTATAATAAATAGTATTAACTCCTAATCTGCCCTCCCTAACATCGCCGCCACCTACCTACAATTGTTAACCCCTAATCTCCCGCCCGCAACGTCGCCGCTACTATAATAAAGTTATTAACCCCTAAACCTAACTCTAACCCTAACCCTAACACCCCCCTAACATAAATATAATTTAAATTAAACTAAATAATATTCCTTAAATAAATGAATCCTATTTAAAACTAAATACTTACCTAGAAAATAAACCCTAATATAGCTACAATATAACTAATAATTACATTGTAGCTATTTTAGGATTTATATTTATTTTACAGGCAACTTTGTATTTATTTTAACTAGGTAGAATAGCTATTAAATAGTTAAGAACTATTTAATAGCTACCTAGTTAAAATAAGTACAAAATTACCTGTAAAATAAATCCTAACCTAAGTTACAAATACACCTAACACTACACTATCATTAAATTAATTAAATAAATTACCTACAATTAGCTAAACTAAAATACAATAAAATAAACTATTCTATAATGCAAAAAAACAACAACACTAAATTACAAAATATAAAAAAAAATTACAAGAGGTTTAAACTAATTACACCTAATCTAAGCCCCCTAATAAAATAAAAAATCCCCCCAAAATAAAAAAAATGCCCTACCCTATTCTAAATTACAAAAGTAATCAGCTCTTTTACCAGCCCTTAAAAGGGCTTTTTGCGGGGCATTGCCCCAAAGTAATCAGCTCTTTTACCTGAAAATAAAAATACAATACCACCCACATACCCCTACTCTAACCCACCCAGAACAGCCAATAGAATAGCCAATAGAATGCAAGCTCAATACGATTGGCTGATTGGATCAGCCAATCGGATTGAACTTCAATCTGATTTTTTCGACCTTAATTCTGATTGGCTGATAGAATCCTATCAGCCAATCGGAATTGAAGGGACGCCATCTTGGATGACGTCCCTTAAAGGAACCTTCATTCGCCGGGAAGTCGTCGGTTGAAGAGGATGGCTCTGCGTCGGCTCCTTTGAAGATGGCTCCGCTCCGGATGGATGAAGATTGAAGACGCCGCCTGGATGAACACTTCTACCGGATGGAGGACCTCTTGTTGCCCCGCTTGGATGAAGACTTCTACCGGATGAAGGACCTCCTCTGCACACCTTGGATGAAGAATTCGGCTTGGCTGGGTGGAGACGACTCAAGGTAGGATGATCTTCAGGGGGTTAGCAATAGGTTTTTTTAAGGGGGGTTTGGGTGGGTTAGAGCAGGGGTCTGTGGGTGGTGGGTTGTAATGTTGGGGGGGTATTGCATTTTTATTTTCAGGTAAAAGAGCTGATTACTTTGGGGGCAATGCCCCACAAAAAGCCCTTTTAAGGGCTGGTAAAAGAGCTGATTACTACTTTTGTAGTTTAGAATAGGGTAGGGCATTTTTTTTATTTTGGGGGGATTTTTTATTTTATTAGGGGGCTTAGATTAGGTGTAATAAGTTTAAACCTCTTGTAATTTTTTTTTTTTTTAAATTTAGTGTTTGTTTGTTTGTTTTTGTATTATAGAATAGTTTATTTTATTGTATTTTAGTTTAGCTAATTGTAGGTAATTTATTTAATTAATTTAATGATAGTGTAGTGTTAGGTGTATTTGTAACTTAGGTTAGGATTTATTTTACAGGTAATTTTGTACTTATTTTAACTAGGTAGCTATTAAATAGTTCTTAACTATTTAATAGCTATTCTACCTAGTTAAAATAAATACAAAGTTGCCTGTAAAATAAATATAAATCCTAAAATAGCTACAATGTAACTATTAGTTATATTGTAGCTATATTAGGGTTTATTTTCTAGGTAAGTATTTAGTTTTAAATAGGAATAATTTATTTAATTTTAGGAATATTATTTCGTTTAATTAAAATGATATTTAAGTTAGGAGGGTGTTAGGGTTAGGTTTAGGGGTTAATAATTTTATTATAGTAGCGGCGACAATGCGGGCAGGAGATTAGGGGTTAATAATTGTAGGTAGGTGGCGGCGATGTTAGGGAGAGCAGATTAGGGGTTAATACTATTTATTATATTGTTTGCGAGGCGGGAGTGCGGCGGTTTAGGGGTTAATACAGTTATTATAGTGGCGACGAGGTCCGGTCAGCAGATTAGGGGTTAATAAGTGTAGGTAAGGTATCGGCAACGTTGGGGGGGCAGATTAGGGGTTAATAAATATAATATAGGGGTCGGCGATGTTAGGGGCAGCAGATTAGGGGTTCATAGGTATAATGTGGGTGGCGGCGGTGTCCGGTCGGCAGATTAGGGGTTAAAAATTTTTATTATAGTGGCGGCGATGTGGGGGGGGCATCGGTTTAGGGGTACATAGGTAGTTTATGGGTGTTAGTGTACTTTGTAGCACAGTAGTTAAGAGCTTTATATTCACGCGTTAGCCCATAAAGCTCTTAACTACTGACTTTTTTTGTCGGTAGGAGTCTTGTCGGTAGAGGGTCTACCGCTCACTTCTTCCAAGACTCCAAATACCAACGTTAGGCAGATCCCATTGAAAAGATAGGTTACGAAATTGGCATAAGGGGATCTGCGGTAGCCTGGAGTCGCGGTAAGGAAGTGAGCGTTAGACCCTTTCCTGCCTGACTCTAAATACCAGCGGGCGGTAAAAAGCAGCGTTAGGACCCTGCTTTTGACGGCTAACGCCAAACTCTAAATCTAGCCGTATGAATCTAAAAATCATTACTATGATAAAACAAATTATTAGCTAAATCATTTTATACACTGTAAAAAAATAATAATATATGGAACCTACGGTATGTCTCCCAAAACACTAAATGCTGAAATACTTTCACCCTTAAAGGGATAGTAAACCATTTCTTGGGTTTCATGTCCCTTTAAAACAGGGGTGGGCAAGAGGTAGATTGTGGTCTACCGGTGGACCGTGAGTGAATTTTCAGGTGACCGTCTGTAAGATTTCAAAACTCTGCGTAATAAGAGAGAGAATCTAGATTCTGAGTGAAGAGCCTCACCACCATAGATGTGTGAGAAATCTTTCTCTTATTCAGACTTTTG
This sequence comes from Bombina bombina, assembly GCF_027579735.1. Lineage (NCBI taxonomy): Eukaryota > Metazoa > Chordata > Amphibia > Anura > Bombinatoridae > Bombina > Bombina bombina. Next base: position 1,112,423,469 of record NC_069502.1, on the reverse strand, counting down.
AAATCAGCTATGACTCTGAGTCTATGATGGCAGTATGGGCACTGTACTTCAGCATACGCGACGCAGCTGTAGCTGAACTCGCTGCCCCAGCTTTGGTTACAGGACCTGCCCCCTAATCAACCAGACATGGCATCCAGCCAATAAAGTTACTTTGTAGAATGAGTCTCGAGCCATCTTGATTGTGAGACTACTTATCATACGCAAGAGCATTACACAGATAAGGTTGCTTGATGGTCCCAGCGTGACGTAAAGAGAGAGCTCTCGCAGTAAGTAAAGACAGAGTGGGCTGTATTTGTTATTAAACTGCACTGCTAATTTTTAAAGCTGTATTATTTCTGTCAAAAATAAAATTTTCAGCCAGCAGGTCCTATTTGTGTCAAAAAACATAATTTATGTAAGAACTTACCTGATAAATTCATTTCTTTCATATTAGCAAGAGTCCATGAGCTAGTGACGTATGGGATATACATTCCTACCAGGAGGGGCAAAGTTTCCCAAACCTCAAAATGCCTACAAATACACCCCTCACCACACCCGCAAATCAGTTTAACAAATAGCCAAGAAGTGGGGTGATAAGAAAAAAGTGCGAAGCATAAATATAAGGAATTGGAATAATTGTGCTTTATACAAAAAAATCATAACCACCACAAAAAAGGGTGGGCCTCATGGACTCTTGCTAATATGAAAGAAATGAATTTATCAGGTAAGTTCTTACATAAATTATGTTTTCTTTCATGTAATTAGCAAGAGTCCATGAGCTAGTGACGTATGGGATAATGACTACCCAAGATGTGGATCTTCCACGCAAGAGTCACTAGAGAGGGATAAAATAAAGACAGCCAATTCCGCTGAAAAAAATCCACACCCAAAAATAAAGTTTAAATCTTATAAAGAAAAAAACTGAAAATATAAGCAGAAGATTCAAACTGAAACAGCTGCCTGAAGTACTTTTCTACCAAAAACAGCTTCAGAAGAAGAAAAAACATCAAAATGGTAGAATTTAGTAAAAGTATGCAGACCAAGTTGCTGCTTTGCAAATCTGATCAACCAAAGCTTCATTCCTAAACGCCCAGGAAGTAGAAACTGACCTAGTAGAATGAGCTGTAATCCTTTGAGGCGGAGTTTTACCCGACTCGACATAAGCATGATGAATTAAAGATTTCAACCAAGATGCCAAAGAAATGGCAGAGGCCTTCTGACCTTTCCTAGAACCGGAAAAGATAACAAATAGACTAGAAGTCTTTCTGAAATTCTTAGTAGCTTCAACATAATATTTCAAAGCTCTAACTACATCCAAAGAATGCAATGATTTCTCCTTAGAATTCTTAGGATTAGGACATAATGAAGGAACCACAATTTCTCTACTAATGTTGTTAGAATTCACAACCTTAGGTAAAAATTTAAAAGAAGTTCGCAACACCGCCTTATCCGGGTGAAAAATCAGAAAAGGAGACTCACAAGAAAGAGCAGATAATTCAGAAACTCTTCTGGCAGAAGAGATGGCCAAAAGGAACAAAACTTTCCAAGAAAGTAATTTAATGTCCAATGAATGCATAGGTTCAAACGGAGGAGCTTGAAGAGCCCCCAGAACCAAATTCAAACTCCAAGGAGGAGAAATTGACTTAATGACAGGTTTTATACGAACCAAAGCTTGTACAAAACAATGAATATCAGGAAGATTAGCAATCTTTCTGTGAAAAAGAACAGAAAGAGCAGAGATTTGTCCTTTCAAGGAACTTGCAGACAAACCTTTATCCAAACCATCCTGAAGAAACTGTAAAATTCTCGGAATTCTAAAAGAATGCCAGGAAAAATGATGAGAAAGACACCAAGAAATATAAGTCTTCCAGACTCTATAATATATCTCCCTAGATACGGATTTACGAGCCTGTAACATAGTATTAATCACAGAGTCAGAGAAACCTCTTTGACTAAGAATCAAGCATTCAATCTCCACACCTTTAAATTTAAGGATTTGAGATCCTGATGGAAAAAAGGACCTTGCGACAGAAGGTCTGGTCTTAACGGAAGAGTCAACGGTTGGCAAGAGGCCATCCGGACAAGATCCGCATACCAAAACCTGTGAGGCCATGCTGAAGCTACCAGCAGAACAAACGAGCATTCCTTCAGAATCTTGGAGATTACTCTTGGAAGAAGAACTAGAGGCGGAAAGATATAGGCAGGATGATACTTCCAAGGAAGTGACAATGCATCCACTGCTTCCGCTTGAGGATCCCTGGATCTGGACAGATACCTGGGAAGTTTCTTGTTTAGATGAGAGGCCATCAGATCTATTTCTGGAAGTCCCCACATTTGAACAATCTGAAGAAATACCTCTGGGTGAAGAGACCATTCGCCCGGATGTAACGTTTGGCGACTGAGATAATCCACTTCCCAATTGTCTATACCTGGGATATGAACTGCAGAAACTAGACAGGAGCTGGATTCCGCCCATACCAGAATTCGAGATACTTCTTTCATAGCCAGAGGACTGTGAGTCCCTCCTTGATGATTGATGTATGCCACAGTTGTGACATTGTCTGTCTGAAAACAAATGAACGATTCTCTCTTTAGAAGAGGCCATGACTGAAGAGCTCTGAAAATTGCACGGAGTTCCAAAATATTGATCGGTAATCTCACCTCCTGAGATTCCCAAACCCCTTGTGCTGTCAGAGACCCCCACACAGCTCCCCAACCTGTAAGACTTGCATCTGTTGAAATTACAGTCCAGGTCGGAAGAACAAAAGAAGCCCCCTGAACTAAACAATGGTGATCTGTCCACCACGTCAGAGAGTGTCGTACAATCGGTTTTAAAGATATTGAGATATCTTTGTGTAATCCCTGCACCACTGGTTCAGCATACAGAGCTGAAGAGGTCGCATGTGAAAACGAGCAAAGGGGATCGCGTCCGATGCAGCAGTCATAAGACCTAGAATTTCCATGCATAAGGCTACCGAAGGGAATGATTGTGACTGAAGGTTTCGACAAGCTGATATCAATTTTAGACGTCTCTTGTCTGTCAAAGACAGAGTCATGGACACTGAATCTATCTGGAAACCTAAAAAGGTTACCCTTGTCTGAGGAATCAATGAACTTTTTGGTAAATTGATCCTCCAACCATGATCTTGAAGAAACAACACAAGTCGATTCGTATGAGATTCTGCTAAATGTGAAGACTGAGCAAGTACCAAGATATCGTCCAAATAAGGAAATACCACAATACCCTGTTCTCTGATTACAGACAGAAGGGCACCGAGAACCTTTGTAAAAATTCTTGGAGCTGTTGCTAGGCCAAACGGTAGAGAAATAGCATCAGGGACAGGAAAAACTTCTGGAATAACTACAGGAGATTTAAAAACCTTATCTAAACGTTTAGATTTAGTATCAAGAGGACTAGAATCCTCTATTTCTAATGCAATTAGGACTTCTTTAAGTAAAGAACGAATAAATTCCATTTTAAATAAATATGAAGATTTATCAGCATCAACCTCTGAGACAGAATCCTCTGAACCAGAAGAACCATTATCAGAATCAGAATGATGATGTTCATTTAAAAATTCATCTGAAAAATGAGAAGTTTTAAAAGACTTTTTACGTTTACTAGAAGGAGGAATAACAGACATAGCCTTCTTAATGGATTTAGAAACAAAATCTCTTATGTTATCAGGAACACTCTGAGCATTAGATGTTGACGGAACAGCAACAGGTAATGTAACAGTACTAAAGGAAATATTATCTGCATTAACAAGTTTGTCATGACAATCAGTACAAACAACAGCTGGAGGAACAGATACCATAAGTTTACAGCAGATACACTTAGCTTTGGTAGATCCAGCACCAGGCAGCGATTTTCCAGAAGTATCTTCTGACTCAGTGTTAACGTGGGACATCTTGCAATATGTAATAGAAAAAACAACATATAAAGCAAAATTGATCAAATTCCTTAAATGACAGTTTCAGGAATGGGAAAAAATGCCAGTGAACAAGCTTCTAGCAACCAGAAGCAATAAATAATGAGACTTAAATAATGTGGAGACAATAGTGACGCCCATATTTTTTTAGCGGCAAAAAAGACGCCCACATTATTTGGCGTCTAAATGCTTTTGGCGCCAAAAATGACGCCACATCCGGAACGCCGACACTTTTGTCGCAAAAAAACGTCAAAAATGACGCAACTTCCGGCGACACGTATGACGCCGGAAACAGAAAAAATGTTTGCGCCAAAAAAGTCCGCGCCAAGAATGACGCAATAAAATGAAGCATTTTCAGCCCCCGCGAGCCTAACAGCCCACAGGGAAAAAAGTCAAATTTTAAGGTAAGAAAAAATTGATTTATTCATATGCATTATCCCAAATATGAAACTGACTGTCTGAAATAAGGAACGTTGAACATCCTGAGTCAAGGCAAATAAATGTTTGAATACATATATTTAGAACTTTATAAAAAAGTGCCCAACCATAGCTTAGAGTGTCACAGAAAATAAGACTTACTTACCCCAGGACACTCATCTACAAGTTGTAGAAAGCCAAACCAGTACTGAAACGAAAATCAGTAGAGGTAATGGTATATATAAGAGTATATCGTCGATCTGAAAAGGGAGGTAAGAGATGAATCTCTACGACCGATAACAGAGAACCTATGAAATAGACCCGTAGAAGGAGATCATTGAATTCAAATAGGCAATACTCTCCTCACATCCCTCTGACATTCACTGCACGCTGAGAGGAAAACCGGGCTCCAACCTGCTGCGGAGCGCATATCAACGTAGAATCTAGCACAAACTTACTTCACCACCTCCATAGGAGGCAAAGTTTGTAAAACTGATTTGTGGGTGTGGTGAGGGGTGTATTTGTAGGCATTTTGAGGTTTGGGAAATTGCTAATTACATGAAAGAAATAAACTTTCAGCCTGCAGGTCCTCCTATTTGTGCCAAAAATACAATTTTCAGCCAGCAGGTCCTATATTGCACCCGGTTACACAGTGTGTGCTGGTCTATTCTTTGTGTTTTTTGAATAAACACATTATTGTAATTATTGTTATTAAGACTGGTGTTTTTTTTTTTTTAGTTAGGTGACCACGTCCATTGCAATACAATTAGAGGTAGTTCTTGCCTTACAAAAGTCTGCCCACCCCTGCTTTAAAGGGATATGTAACCCATTTGTTTTCTTTCAAGATTCAGACAGAGCATGCAATTTTAAGCAACCTTCTAATTCACTCCTATGATAATTTTTTCTTTGTTTTCTTGGTATCTTTATTTGAAAAAGCAGGAATAAAAGCTTTGGAGCCGGCCCATTTTAGGTTCAGAACCTGGGTTGCGCTTGCTGATTGGATGGATAAATGTAGGCACCAATCAGCAAGCACTATCCAGGGTACTGAACCAAAAACAGGCCGGCTCCAAAGCTTTCATTCCTGATTTTTCAAATAAAGATACCAGGAGAACAAAGAAAATTTGATAATAGCAGTAAATTAAAAAGTTCTTTAAAAAGGAAATTTATGCTTTACCTGATAAATTGATTTCTTCTACGATACGACGAGTCCACGGATTTCATCCTTACTTGTGGGATATTAACCTCCTGCTAAAAGGAAGTGGCAAAGAGCACCACAGCAGAGCTGTATATAAAGCTCCTCCCTTCCCTCCACCCCCAGTCATTCGACCGAAGGTTTAGGAAGAGAAAGGAAAAGCTAAAGGTGCAGAGGTGACTGAAGTTGTAAAAATAAAATATAATCTGTCTTAAAATGACAGGGAGGGCAGTGGACTCGTCTTATCATAGAAGAAATCAATTTATCAGGTAAGCATAAATTTCCTTTTCTTCTACAAGATACGACGAGTCCACGGATTTCATCCTTACTTGTGGGATACAATACCAAAGCTACAGGACACGGATGAAAGGGAGGGACAAGACAGAGACCTAAACGGAAGGCACCACTGCTTGAAGAACCTTTCTCCCAAAAACAGCCTCAGAAGAAGCAAAAGAATCAAGGGTGCGATCCGATACACGGCGCAGGTTTCGGCGCAAGCGTGGAAACCTCTACGCTCCATGGCTCCGGTCTTCAGTTCCAGCGTCACTAATCTTCAGTTCCAGCATCGCTGGTCTTCAGTTTCAGAGTGGATGGTCTTCAGCTCCGCGGTCATCGGTCTTCAACTCCTCCGCTCCGGGCCAGCTGGTTCCTGGAAGAAGAAGATGTTGCCGCTTGGAAGAAGACTTCTCCGCCTGGAACAGAACCTTCTCCGCCGGTCTTCAGGACAGGTAAGAACCACTTGGGGGTTAGACTTAGGTTTTTTTAAAGGGGGATCGGGTGGGTTTTAGAGTAGGGGTGTGTGGGTGGTGGGTTGTAATGGGGGGGTTGTTCTTTTTTTTTTACAGGTAAAAGAGCTGATTACTTTGGGGCAATGCCCTGCAAAAGGCCCTTTTAAGGGCTGGTAATAGAGTTGATTACTTTTTAAATTTAGTTTAGGGTAGGGAAATTTTATTATTTTGGGGGGCTTTTTTGTTTTATTAGGGGGCTTAGATTAGGTGTAATTAGCTTAAAATCCTTGTAATCTTTTTTTATTTTTTGTAATTTTGTTTTTTTTTGTAATATAGTTTAGTGTATTTAATTGTATTTTAGTTTAGATATTTGTAGTTTATTTAATTAATTTATTGATAGGGTAGTGTTAAGTGTAATGGTAACTTATTTATTTATTTTACAGGTAATTTGGTAATTATTTTAACTAGGTAGCAATTAAATAGTTATTAACTATTTAATAGCTATTGTACCTAGTTAAAATAAATACAAAGTTACCTGTAAAATAAATATAAACCCTAAAATATAGCTACAATGTAATTATTAATTATATTGTAGCTATCTTAGGCCTAGATTTGGAGTTTGGCGGTAGCCGTGAAAACCAGCGTTAGAGGCTCCTAACGCTGGTTTTAGGCTACCGCCGGTATTTGGAGTCAGTCAAAAAAGGGTCTAACGCTCACTTTTCAGCCGCAACTTTTCCATACCGCAGATCCCCTTACGTCAATTGCGTATCCTATCTTTTCAATGGGATCTTTCTAACTCCGGTATTTAGAGTCGTGGCTGAAGTGAGCGTTAGAATTCTAACGACAAAACTCCAGCCGCAGAAAAAAGTCAGTAGTTAAGAGCTTTCTGGGCTAACGCCGGTTCATAAAGCTCTTAACTACTGTGCTCTAAAGTACACTAACACCCATAAACTACCTATGTACCCCTAAACCGAGGCCCCCCCACATCGCCGACACGCGATTACATTTTTTTAACCCCTAATCTGCCGACCGCCACCTACGTTATACTTATGTACCCCTAATCTGCTGCACCTAACACCGCCGACCCCTATATTATATTTATTAACCCCTAACCTGCCCCCCACAACGTCGCCGCCAGCTACCTACAATAATTAACCCCTAATCTGCCGACCGCAAAGAGCCGCCACCTACATTATAGCTATGTACCCCTAATCTGCTGCCCCTAACACCGCCGACCCCTATATTATATTTATTAACCCATAATCAGCCCCCCTCAACGTCGCCTCCACCTGCCTACACTTATTAACCCCTAATCTGCCGAGCAGACCGCACCGCTATTATAATAAAGTTATTAACCCCTAATCCGCCTCACTAACCCTATAATAAATAGTATTAACCCCTAATCTGCCCTCCCTAACATCGCCAACACCTAACTTCAAACATTAACCCCTAATCTGCCGACTGGAGCTCACCGCTATTCTAATAAATGTATTAACCCCTAAAGCTAAGTCTAACCCTAACACTAACACCCCCCTAAATTAAATATAATTTTAATCTAACGAAATTAATTAACTCTTATTAAATAAATTATTCCTATTTAAAGCTAAATACTTACCTGTAAAATAAATCCTAATATAGCTACAATATAAATTATAATTATATTATAGCTATTTTAGGATTTATATTTATTTTACAGGTAACTTTGTATTTATTTTAACCAGGTACAATAGCTATTAAATAGTTAAGAACTATTTAATAGCTAAAATAGTTAAAATAATTACAAAATTACCTGTAAAATAAATCCTAACCTAAGTTACAATTAAACCTAACACTACACTATCAATAAATAAATTAAATAAAATACCTACAATTACCTACAATTAAACCTAACACTACACTATCAATAAATGAATTAAATACAATATCTACAAATAAATACAATTAAATAAACTAACTAAAGTACAAAAAATAAAAAAGAACTAAGTTACAAAAAATAAAAAAATATCTACAAACATTAGAAAAATATTACAACAATTTTAAACTAATTACACCTACTCTAAGCCCCCTAATAAAATAACAAAGCCCCCCAAAATAAAAAAATGCCCTACCCTATTCTAAATTACAAAAGTTCAAAGCTCTTTTACCTTACCAGCCCTGAACAGGGCCCTTTGCGGGGCATGCCCCAAGAAATTCAGCTCTTTTGCCTGTAAAAAAACACATACAATACCCCCCCCCCAACATTACAACCCACCACCCACATACCCCTAATCTAACCCAAACCCCCCTTAAATAAACCTAACACTAAGCCCCTGAAGATCTTCCTACCTTATCTTCACCTAACCAGGTATCACTGATCCGTCCTGGCTCCAAAATCTTCATCCAAGCCCAAGCGGGGGCTAGACATCCATCATCCGTCGGCTGAAGAAGTCCAGAAGAGGGTCCAAAGTCTTCATCCTATCCGGGAAGAAGAGTAGATCCGGACCGGCAACCATCTTCTTCAAAGCGGCATCTTCTATCTTCATCCGATGAGGACCGGCTCCATCTTGAAGACCTCCATCGCGGATCCATCCTTCTTCTCCGACGACTAGACGACGAATGACGGTTCCTTTAAATGACGTCATCCAAGATGGCGTCCCTTGAATTCCGATCAGCCAATAGAATGCGAGCTCAATCTGATTGGCTGATTGGATCAGCCAATCGGATTGAACTTGATTCTGATTGGCTGATTCCATCAGCCAATCAGAATATTCCTACCTTAATTCCGATTGGCTGATAGAATCCTATCAGCCAATCGGAATTCGAGGGACGCCATCTTGGATGACGTCATTTAAAGGAACCGTCATTCGTCGTCTAGTCGTCGGAGAAGAAGGATGGATCCGCGATGGAGGTCTTCAAGATGGAGCCGGTCCTCATCGGATGAAGATAGAAGATGCCGCTTTGAAGAAGATGGTTGCCGGTCCGGATCTACTCTTCTTCCCGGATAGGATGAAGACTTTGGACCCTCTTCTGGACTTCTTCAGCCGTCGGATGATGGATGTCTAGCCCCCGCTTGGGCTTGGATGAAGATTTTGGAGCCAGGACGGATCGGTGATACCTGGTTAGGTGAAGATAAGGTAGGAAGATCTTCAGGGGCTTAGTGTTAGGTTTATTTAAGGGGGGTTTGGGTTAGATTAGGGGTATGTGGGTGGTGGGTTGTAATGTTGGGGGGGTATTGTATGTGTTTTTTTACAGGCAAAAGAGCTGAATTTCTTGGGGCATGCCCCGCAAAGGGCCCTGTTCAGGGCTGGTAAGGTAAAAGAGCTTTGAACTTTTGTAATTTAGAATAGGGTAGGGCATTTTTTTATTTTGGGGGGCTTTGTTATTTTATTAGGGGGCTTAGAGTAGGTGTAATTAGTTTAAAATTGTTTTAATATTTTTCTAATGTTTGTAGATATTTTTTTATTTTTTGTAACTTAGTTCTTTTTTATTTTTTGTACTTTAGTTAGTTTATTTAATTGTATTTATTTGTAGATATTGTATTTAATTCATTTATTGATAGTGTAGTGTTAGGTTTAATTGTAACTTAGGTTAGGATTTATTTTACAGGTAATTTTGTCATTATTTTAACTATTTTAGCTATTAAATAGTTCTTAACTATTTAATAGCTATTGTACCTGGTTAAAATAAATACAAAGTTACCTGTAAAATAAATATAAATCCTAAAATAGCTATAATATAATTATAATTTATATTGTAGCTATATTAGGATTTATTTCACAGGTAAGTATTTAGCTTTAAATAGGAATAATTTATTTAATAAGAGTTAATTAATTTCGTTAGATTAAAATTATATTTAATTTAGGGGGGTGTTAGTGTTAGGGTTAGACTTAGCTTTAGGGGTTAATACATTTATTAGAATAGCAGTGAGCTCCAGTCGGCAGATTAGGGGTTAATGTTTGAAGTAAGGTGTCGGCGATGTTAGGGAGGGCAGATTAGGGGTTAATACTATTTATTATAGGGTTAGTGAGGCGGATTAGGGGTTAATAAGTGTAGGCAGGTGGAGGCGACGTTGTGGGGGGCAGATTAGGGGTTAATAAATATAATATAGGGGTCGGCGGTGTTAGGGGCAGCAGATTAGGGGTACATAGGGATAATGTAAGTAGCGGCGGTTTACGGAGCGGCAGATTAGGGGTTAAAAATAATATGCAGGGGTCAGCGATAGCGGGGGCGGTAGAATAGGGGTTAATAAGTGTAATGCTAGGGGTGTTTAGACTCGGGGTACATGTTAGGGTGTTAGGTGCAGACATAGGAAGTGTTTCCCCATAGACAACAATGGGGCTGCGTTAGGAGCTGAATGCGGCTTTTTTGCAGGTGTTAGGTTTTTTTTTCAGCTCAAACAGCCTCATTGTTTTCTATGGGGGAATCGTGCACGAGCACGTTTTTGAGGCTGGCCGCGTCCGTAAGCAACTCTGGTATCGAGAGTTGAAGTTGCGTTAAATATGCTATACGCTCCTTTTTTGGAGCCTAACGCAGCCATTCTGTGGACTCTCAATACCAGAGTTATTTTAAAGGTGCGGCCAGAAAAAAGCCAGCGTTAGATACGCTGGTCGTTACCGACAAAACTCTAAATCTAGCCGTTAAGGGTTTATTTTATAGGTAAGTATTTAGTTTTAAATAGGAATAATTTAGTTAATATTAATATTATTTAGATTTATTTAAATAATAATTAAGTTAGGGGGTGTTAGTGTTAGACTTAGGTTTAGGGGTTAATATATTTAAAATAGGTGGCGGCAGTGTAGGGGGCTCAGATTAGGGGTTAATATATTTAATGTTGCTGGCGGCGGTGTAGGGGGATCATATTAGGGGTTAATATATTTAAAATAGGTGGCGGCGGTGTAGGGGGATCATATTAGGGGTTAATATATTTAAAATAGGTGGTGGCGGGGTAGAGGGCTCACATTAGGGGGTAATATAGTTAATGTAGGTGGCGACAGGGTCCGGGAGCGGCGGTTTAGGGGTTAAACACTTTATTAGGGATTGCGGCGGGGGATTGTGGTTGACAGGTAGATAGACATTGCGCATGCGTTAGGTTTTATTTTGCAGGTAGTTTAGGGAGTTACGGGGCTCCAATACTCAGCGTAAGGCTTACTACGCCTGCATTTTGTGGCGAGGTAAAAATGGAGTAAGATTTCTCCATTTTCTCCACGTAAGTCCTTACGCTGTATATTGGATACCAAACTGCGCTGGTTTGGTATATCACTCTATGGGCCAAAAAACTACGGCCGAAGGGTGAAATATACGAGCGTAACTTCTATGTTACACCGTATATGTGATACCAAACCAGCGCAAAATTTGGCGTTGCCGGCTTCTGTGGCGACGCTGCATATCGGATCGGACCCCAAATTTGTAAAATTTGCAAAAAGTATGAAGGGACGACCAAGTCGCAGCCTTACAAATCTGTTCAACAGAAGCATCGTTTTTAAAGGCCCATGTGGAAGCCACAGCCCTAGTAAAATGAGCCGTAATTCTTTCTGGAGGCTGCTGTCCAGCAGTCTCATATGCCAGGCGGATGATACTCCTCAGCCAAAAAGAAAGAGAGAGGTAGCCGTAACAATAAACAATGAATAATGAAGATGATTGACGGAAATCCTTGGTTGCCTGTAAGTAAAACTTCAAGGCACGGACCACGTCCAGGTTATTTAACAGACGCACCTTCTTAGAAGAAGGATTAGGACACAAGGAAGGAACAACAATTTCCTGATTAATATTCTTATTTGAAACAACCTTAGGAAGAAATCCAGGTTTGGTACGCAAAACCACCTTATCAGAATGAAATATAAGATAAGGCGAATCACATTGTAACGCTGAAAGCTCAGAAACTCTTCAAGCAGAAGAAATAGCAACCAAAAACAAAACTTTCCAAGATAACAATTTAATATCTATGCAATGCATGGGTTCAAACGGAACCCCTTGAAGAACTCGAAGAACTAAATTCAAACTCCAGGGAGGAGTAATTGGTCTAAATACAGGCTTAATTCTGGTTAGAGCCTGACAAAAAGACTGAACATCTGGCACATCTGCCAAACGTTTGTGAAGCAAAATTGACAAAGCAGAAATCTGTCCCTTTAAGGAACTAGCTGATAACCCTTTCTCCAATCCTTCTTGGAGAAAAGACAGAATCCTGGGAATCCTAACTTTACTCCATGAGTAACCCCTGGATTCACACCAATAAAGATATTTACGCCATATCTTATGATAGATCTTTCTAGTGACAGGCTAACGAGCCTGTGTCAAAGTATCGATGACCCAATCAGAGAATCCCCGCTTAGATAAAATCAAGCGTTCAATCTCCAAGCAGTCAGTTGCAGAGAATTTAGATTTGGATGTTGGAAAGGTCCTTGAATGAGAAGGTCCTGTCTCAAAGGAAGTTTCCACGGTGGCAGAGAGGACATGTCCACTAGATCCGCATACCAAGTCCTGCGTGGCCATGCAGGCGCTATCAGTATTACTGAAGCTCTCTCCTGTTTGATCCGAGCAATCACGCGTGGAAGGAGAGGAAACGGTGGAAACACATAAGCTAGGCTGAACGACCAAGGTACTGCCAAGGCATCTATCAGTTCGGCCTGAGGATCCCTTGACCTGGATCCGTAATATAGAAGCTTGGCATTCTGACGAGATGCCATCAGATCTAATTCCGGTCTGCCCCATTGGCGAATCAATGAGGCAAACACCTCCGGGTGGAGTTCCCACTCCCCCGGATGAAAAGTCTGATGACTTAGAAAATCCGCTTCCCAGCTCTCTACTCCTGGGATGTAGATTGCTTATAGATAGCAAGAGTGGGCCTCCACCCATTGGATTATCTTTGATACTTCTATCATTGCTAAGGAACTCCTTGTGCCCCCCTGATGATTGATATACGCCACAGTCGTGATATTGTCCGACTGGAATCTGATGAATTCGGCCGAAGCCAACTGAGGCCACACCTGAAGCGCATTGAATATTGCTCTCAGTTCCAGAATATTGATTGAAAGCAGAGACTCCACCTGAGTCCAAACACCCTGAGCCTTCAGGGAATTCCAGACTGCACCCCAGCCCAGTAGACTGGCGTACGTTGTCACTATTACCCACGAGGGTCTGCGGAAACACGTCCCCTGGGACAGATGATCCGGCGACAACCACCAAAGAAGAGAGTCTCTGGTCTCTTGATCCAGATTTATCTGAGGAGATAAATTGGCATAGTCCCCCCATTCCACTGTCCGAGCATGCACAGCTGCAGTGGTCTGAGATGAAAGCGAGCAAACGGAATGATGTCCATTGCCGCTACCATTAATCCAATGACCTCCATACACTGAGCCACTGAAGGCCGAGGAATGGACTGAAGTGCTCGGCAAGTATTTAGAATCTTTGATTTTCTGACCTCCGTCAGAAATATTTTCATGTCTACCGAGTCTATCAGAGTTCCCAAGAAGGGAACCCTTGTCCGTGGAACTAGTGAACTCTTTTCTATGTTCACATTCCAACCGTGAGTTCTCAGGAAAGACAACACTGTGTCCATGTGAGATTTTGTCAGATGATAAGTTGATGCCTGAATCAAAATATCATCCAGATAAGGTGCCACTGCTATGCCCCACGGTCTGAGAACCACCAGAAGGGACTAAAGAACCTTTGTGAAGATCCTGGGTGCTGTGGCCAACCCGAAGGGAAGAGCCACAAACTGATAATGTTTGTCCAGGAAGGCAAACCTTAGGAACTGATGATGATCCTTGTGAATAGGGATATGAAGGTATGCATCCTTCAAATCCACAGTAGTCATTTATTGACCCTCCTGGATCATTAGTAAGATTGTTCGTATAGTCTCCATCTTGAACGATGGGACTCTGAGAAACTTGTTTAGACACTTGAGATCTAAAATGGGTCTGAAAGTTCCCTCTTTTTTGGAACCACGAAAAGATTTGAGTAAAACCCCTGTCCCTGTTCCAGTTTTGGAACGGGACAAATTACTCCCATGGTACAGAGGTGTTCTAAACAGCGTAAGAATGCCTCTCTTTTTATCTGGTCTACAGACAACCGTGAAAGATGAAATCTCCTTCTTGGGAGAAAATCCTTGAATTCCAGTTGATACCCGTGGGTCACGATTTCCAATGCCCATGGGTCCTGAACATCTCTTGCCCAAGCCTGGGCAAAGAAAGAAAGTCTGCCCCCTACCAGATCCGGTCCCGGATCGGGAGCCGTCCCTTCATGCTGTCTTTGTAGCAGCAGCGGGCTTCTTGGATTGTTTACCTTTATTCCAAGCCTGGTTGGGTCTCCAGACGGACTTAGATTGAGCAAAATTCCCTTCCTGCTTTGTGGAGGAAGAGGAAGCAGAGGGTATTTCTTTAAAATTTCGAAAAGGAACGAAAATTATTTTGTTTACCCCTCATCTTAACTGACTTATCCTGAGGTAGGGGCGTGGCCTTTACCTCCAGTAATGTCAGAAATAATTTCCTTCAATTCAGGCCCGAATAGGGTCTTACCCTTGAAAGGAATAGCTAAAAGTTTAGATTTTGATGACACATCATCAGACCACGATTTGAGCCATAACGCTCTATGCGCTAAAATGGCAAATCCTGCATTTTTCGCCGGTAATTTAGCAATTTGAAAAGCGCCATCTGTAATAAAAGAATTAGCTAGCTTGAGAGCCTTAATTCTTTCCAAAATATCCTCTAATGGGGTCTCAACCTTCAGAGACTCTTCTAGAGCATCAAACCAAAAAGCTGCTGCAGTAGTAACTGGAACAATGCAGGCTGTAGGTTGTAAAAGAAAACCCTGATGAATAAATAATTTCTTTAGAAGACCCTCTAACTTCTTATCCATAGGGTCTTTGAAAGCACAACTGTCCTCAATAGGTATAGTTGTACGCTTAGCCAGGGTAGATATAGCTCCCTCCACCTTAGGGACCGACTGCCAAGAATCCTGAATGGTGTCTGATATGGGAAACATTTTCTTAAAATTAGGAGGAGGAGAGGAGAGAACGGTTATATATTTGATTTGAAAAAATGACCCTACCTGCCCCCAGGGTACTGCAAAATGACTCGACAACGATCCAGTTAACAGAACACCAGTTTAGGCACAACCGGAGCTAATGCCTGCTGCCTTCTGAGTCAGAGTAAACTGCGCGTCTGAGCGCGCGAAAATAGGCCCCGCCCATCATGGACGACGTTCGCATTAGTCTGTACCAACCGCATGGGAAGCGGTTAGCAATAAAGCCATGTGGTCCCCTAAGCACAACATAAATATACAGCCAAACTGATTATTTGATCCTTCCAAATAAAAACCGTTAAGCTGCCTCTCCCTTTATATATGCTGCTTTAAGCCCTTTATATATGCTGCTTTAAGCCCAGTACTATGTCAATAAAATAAATAAACACAGGATTTTCAGTAATACCCTTAGTTTACAGGTCTACTGCTTACCCCTTCCCTTGCAGGGAAAAAATGTCAGCCAGTTCTGATATACCAAGTCTCCTCAGAAATAAAGGACTGAACATACCTCAATGCTGCTTGTAGCATGAAACTGTTCTCCACACTGAAGATTTCTCTTGTACTACCTTCAGAAGCTCTGTGGGAACCAACATGGATCTTAGTTACTTCTGCTAAGATCATCAACCTCAGGGCAGAAATCTTCTTCCATATCTCTCTGAGGAAAATAGTACTCACCGGTACCATTTAAAATAAAAAACGTCTTGATTGAAGAAACTAAAACTAACACCTCACTTTACCTCTTCCTATTACTAACACAGACAAAGAGAATGACTGGGGGTGGAGGGAAGGGAGGAGCTATATATACAGCTCTGCTGTGGTGCTCTTTGCCACTTGCTGTTAGCAGGAGGTTAATATCCCACAAGTAAGGATGAAATCCGTGGACTCGTCGTATCTTGTAGAAGAAATTGCATGCTCTATCTGAATCATGAAAGAAAATATTTGGGTTTACTATCCCTTTAAGTGCAAACTTGCTTCCTTAATTTGTGTAAGAAATGCAGTGTCTAACACAGTTTTTAAATATTTTATATTGCTGGTATTTTTTCCTTTCACAGAGAGTTCACATAAAGTACAATATATAAACTTCTTATGATCTAGATCTGTCAATTCTGTAATTAGTGCTATTGTGAATTAGTGTAAAAAAACAAAAAACACTGTCAGTCAAATGGGGGCTACCTATAGTTGTTTAATCACAGCTCACACTCGGCGAGATTACGAGTTTTGCGGTAGAGGGTACGTTGCTAACGCTCCTTTTTTTCTTACCGCTCACTTAAGACAACGCTGGTATTACAGGTTTTCTGCAAGCCGGCGTTAGCCTCAGAAAAGTGAGCGTTGAGCAAAATTTAGCTCCACATCTCATCTCAATACCAGCGTTGCTTACGGTAGCGGTAAGCTGGAAAAACATGCTCGTGCATGATTTCCCCATTGGAAACTATGGGGCTGAGCTGGCTGAAAAAAAACCTAACACTTGCAAAAAAGCAGCGTTCAGCTCCTAACGCAGCCCCATTGTTTCCTATGGGGAAATGAATTTTATGTCTACAACTAACATCCTAACATGAACCCCGAGTCTAAACACCCCTAATCTTACACTTATTAACCCCTAATCTGACACCCCCGCTATCGGTGACACCTACATTATATTATAAACCCCTAATCTGCCGCTACAGACACCGCCACCAACATTATATGTATTAACCCCTAATCTACTGCCCCCAACATCGCCGACACCTACATTATATTTATTAACCCCTAATCTGCCCCCCCAACGTTGCTGCAACTATATTAAATTTATTAACCCCTAATCTGCCGCCGCCACTATTATAAATTTATTAACCCCTAAATCTAAGTCTAACCCTAACCCTCCCTAACTTAAATAGAATTTAAATACATATAAATAAATTTACTTCAATTAAATAACTAATAGTTACATTGTAGCTATCTTAGGGTTTATTTTTATTTTACAGGCAACTTTGGATTTATTTTAACTAGGTAGAATAGTTATTAAATAGTTATTAACGATTTAATAGCTACCTAGTTAAAACAAGTACAAAAGTACCTGTAAAATAAAAATAAACCCTAAGATAGCTACAATGTAACTATTAGTTATATTGTAGCTAGCTTAGGGTTTATTTTATAGGTAAGTATTTAGTTTTAAATAGGAATAATTTATTTAATTGTAGTAAATTTATTTATATGTATTTAAATTCTATTTAAGTTAGGGGGGTTAGGGTTAGACTTAGGTTTAGGGGTTAATAAATTTATAATAGTGGCGGCGACGTTGGCGGCAGATTAGGGGTTAAAAATTTTAATATAGTTGCGGCGACGTTGGGGGGGGGGGGCAAATTACACCTAACACTGCACTATAATTAAACTAATTACCTAAACTACCTACAATTAATTACAATTAAATTAAATAAACTAAATTACAAAAAAAAAAAACCCACTAAATTACAGAAAAAAAAGAAAAGAATTACAATAATTTTAAACTAATTACACCTAATCTAATCCCCCTAATAAAATAAAAAAGACCACCAAAATAATAAAATTCCCTACCCTATACTAAATTACAAATAGCCCTTAAAAGGGCATTTTGCGGGGCATTGCCCCAAAGTAATCAGCTCTTTCACCTGTAAAAAAAAATACAATACCCCCCCAACATTAAAACCCACCACCCACACACCCAACCCTACTCTAAAACCCACCCAATCCTGCCTTAAAAAAACCTAACACTACTCCCTTGAAGATCACCCTACCTTGAGCATCTTCACCCAGCCGGGCACAAGTGGTCCTCCAGAGGGTCCGAAGTCTTCATCCTATCCAGCCAGAAGAGGACCTCCAGACCAGCAGAAGGCTTCATCCAGGCGGCATCTTCTATCTTCATCCTTCCGGAGCGGAGCGGGTCCATCTTCAAGACATCAGACGTGGAGCATCCTCTTCATCCGACGGCCGACGACTGAATGACTGGTCCTTTAAGTGACGTCATCCAAGATGACGTCCCTTGAATGCCGAATCATATCAGCCAATCGGAATTATGGTAGGAAAAATCCTATTGGCTGATGCAATCAGCCAATAGGATTGAAGTTCAATCCGATTGGCTGATCCAATCAGCCAATAGGATTGAGCTTGCATTCTATTGGCTGTTCCAATCAGTCAATAGAATGCGAGGTCAATCCTATTGGCTGATTGCATCAGCCAATAGGATTTTTCCTACCTTAATTCCGATTGGCTGATAGGATTCTATCAGCCAATCGGAATTCAAGGGACGCCATCTTGGATGACGTCACTTAAAGGACCAGTCATTCAGTCGTCGGATGAAGAGGATGCTCACGTCGGATGTCTTGAAGATGGACCCGCTCCGCTCTGGAAGGATGAAGATAGAAGATGCCGCCTGGATGAAGCCTTCTGCCGGTCCGGAGGTCCTCTTTTGGCCGGATAAGATGAAGACTTCGGACCCTCTGGAGGACCACTTGTGCCGGCTGGGTGAAGACGGCTCAAGGTAGGGTGATCTTCAAGGGGGTAGCGTTAGGTTTTTTTAAGGGGGGATTGGGTGGGTTTTAGAGTAGGGTTGGGTGTGTGGGTGGTGGGTTTTAATGTTGGGTGGGTATTGTATTTTTTTTACAGGTAAAAGAGCTGATTACTTTGGGGCAATGCCCCGCAAAAGGCCCTTTTAACGGCTACTTGTAATTTAGTATAGGGTAGGGAATTTTATTATTTTGGGGGGCTTTATTATTTTATTAGGGGGATTACATTAGGTGTAATTAGTTTTAAATTCTTGTAAATTTTTTTCCCTGTAATTTAGTTTATTTAATTTAATTGTAATTAATTGTAGGTAGTTTAGGTAATTAGTTTAATTATAGTGTAGTGTTAGGTGTAATTGTAACTTAGGTTAGGGTTTATTTTACAGGTACTTTTGTACTTATTTTAGCTAGGTAGTTATTAAATAGTTAATAACTATTTAATAACTATTCTACCTAGTTAAAATAAATACAAAGTTGCCTGTAAAATAAATATAAATCCTAAGCTAGCTACAATGTAACTATTAGTTATATTGTAGCTAGCTTAGGGTTTATTTTATCGGTAAGTATTTAGTTTTAAATAGGAATAATTTATTTAATTATGGTAAATTTATTTTGTTTAATTTAAATTATATTTAAGTTAGGGGGGGTTAGACTTAGGTTTAGGGGTTAATAAATTTAATATAGTAGCGGCGACGTTGGGGACGGCAGATTAGGGTTTAATAAAAAATTAACTAGTGTTTGCGAGGCGGGAGTGCAGCGGTTTAGGGGTTAATACATTTATTAAAGTGGCGGCGATATCCGGTCGGCAGATTAGGGGTTAAACATTTTATTTAAGTGTTTACGATGTGGGGGGGGCTCGGTTTAGGGGTTAATAGGTAGTTTATGGGTGTTAGTGTTCTTTTAGCACTTTAGTTAAGAGGTTTATGTTCCGGCGTTAGCCCATAAAACTCTTAACTACTGACTTTTATATGCGGTAGGAGTCTGGACAGGAGAGGGTCTACCGCTCACTTTTTTAGGTGATCGTAATACCGGCGTTAGGCAAATCCCATTAAAAAGATAGGATACGCAATTGACATAAGGGGATTTGCGGTAAGCTAAAATCGCGGAAAAAAGTGAGTTGTAGACCCTTTCCTGCCTGACTCGTAATACCAGCGGGCGTTAAAAGCAGCTTTGGGACCCCTCAACCATGCTTTTTAAGGCTAACGCAAGAATCGTAATCTAGCCGACTGTGTCTAAACTGCCAAGAGATTTGCAGCTCATTATTGTGAACGGTTAAAGCACAAACAAAAAGACACAGTGAACATAATTTACATTAAGTAATCACTAGTAAAGATCTTGAAACTTTCCTTGATACCTCTGTCTGAGGAAGTTTACAGGTTTGGATCTCACTTGGGGTAATAAATATATATTTTGTTAATACTCATATTAAAACTCATACGAAAATAACCAAAATTTACAAACAGACTTGCAGTGGGAGTTTGAGAAAAAGTGACTGGCTTGAGTAAGCTTAAAGTGACGTAAACTCAGAACATTTAGTACTATCTGAAAGAGCAAGTTAATATTTGTATATTCAGTTGTCTTCCTGTTAGAGTTACCTGTAAATCACCTAAATTGAATTTTATATTATCATATGACTCGAGGTCCCCCCTCGCTATTTTTTCCCCTTACGATTACATAGGCAATCAAAAGCGTTGTTGTATGTCTTGTCTCGCTATATTCAATGAGCCTTGTATACTTCTTTACACGCATGCACTCTACTGGAATGGGAAAAAATATCCTTCATCGAATCAGACACGCTTCATAACTCAAGTCGTTTTGCGCAGTAAGGGCAAAGTGGAGTCCTTTGTGATGCAAATGTAAACACTGAATTGGAGATTATGTTTTGATTCAGGGCTAGATTAGGAGTGGTGCACGATCAGTTGCGCACAAATGAAAAGGGGTTTAGTTTATCACGGCTCATTGCACGTGTTGGAAGTAGCTTGCATATTTCGTGTTGAAAATAAACGCGTTTAATCGGGCACTACTAAATTTCACGCATGTCGGGATAGCACAACTTTAGAGCTCAGGTTAACTGTTAAGCTCGACTAAAAAGTTGCACAAAACACATTAAAAATACATTTAAAAGTAAAGTTACACTCATAATAACATTAATAAAAAATATTTTAAAAATAATTGCAATACAAAGTTATAAGGACTCAAAGATATGAGGTCTCAGGTGTTAGGGACAAAAATGGCATGCAAA
>NC_069502.1:1112014967-1112022467 GCF_027579735.1 Bombina bombina | reverse complement strand
TGCCCATTAAAATATGTTTAAAACATACTTTTTACTTTAATGCTGCAAATTATGCTTATAGATTCTTTCATTATTCAGTAAATATAAAAATGTCTTGATCCAGTGCCGGCTGATGAAATTTAAAGATGGTGGGGCGCTTGACCCCCACTTTTTAATAAAGCCACACCATCAGATGGCTCTACCAATTCATTAATTAAATAAATAAAAGGTAGACAGAAACACAGAAAAGCATTCGGAGGAGAGGGAGAGACAGAGGGTTAGAGAGAAAGAGAGACACAATCACACACAGAGGGTTAGAGAGAGAGAGAAAGAGAGAGAGACACAATCACACACAGAGGGTTAGAGAGAGAGAAAGAGAGAGAGACACAATCAAACACAGAGGGTTAGAGAGAGAAAGAGAGAGAGACACAATCACACACAGAGGGTTAGAGAGAGAGAAAGAGAGAGAGACACAATCAAGCACAGAGGGTTAGAGAGAGAAAGAGAGAGAGACACACAATCACACACAGAGGGTTAGAGAGAGAGAAATAAAGAGAGAGAGACACAATCACACACAGAGGGTTAGAGAGAGAGAAAGAGAGAGAGACACAATGATTCAATCACATACAGAGGGTTAGAGAAAGAGAGACACAATCACAGAGGGTTAGAGAGAGAGAGAAGAGACACAATCACACTCAGAGGGTTAGAGAGAGGGAGAGAGAGAAAGAGAGAGACACAATCACACACAGAAGGTTAGAGAGAGAAAGAGAGAGAGACACACAATCACACACAGAGGGTTAGAGAGAGAGAGAGAGAGAGAGAGAGAGAGAGAGAGAGAAAGAGAGAGAGAGACACAATCACACACAGAGGGTTAGAGAGAGAGAGAGAAAGTGAGAGAGAGAGAGACACAATCACACACAGAGGGTTAGAGAGAGAGACACAATCACACACAGAGGGTTAGAGAGTGAGAGAGAGAGAGAGAGAGACACACAATCATACACAGAGGGTTAGAGAGAGAGAGAGAAAGAGAGAGACACAATCACACACAGAGGGTTAGAGAGAGAAAGAGAGAGAGACACACAATCACACACAGAGGGTTAGAGAGAGAGAGAGAGAGGGAGAGAGAGAGAAAGAGAGAGACACAATCACACACAGAGGGTTAGAGAGAGAGAGAGAGAGAGAGAGAGAGACACAATCACACACAGAGGGTTAGAGAGAGAGAAAGAGAGAGACACAATCATACACAGAGGGTTAGAGAGAGAGAGAGAGAGAGAGAGAGAGAGAGAGAGAGAGAGAGAGAGAGAGAGAGAGAAAGAGAGAGACACAATCACACACAGAGGGTTAGAGAGAGAGAAAGAGAGAGACACAATCACACACAGGGTTAGAAAGAGAGAGAGACACAATCATACACAGAGGGTTAGAGAGAGAGAGAGAGAGAGAGAGAGAGAGAGAGAGAGAGAGAGAGAGAGAGAGAGAGAGAGAGAGAGAGGGACACAATCACACTTAGAGGGTTAGAAAGAGACACAATCACACACAGAGGGTTAGAAAGAGACACAATCACACACAGAGGGTTAGAAAGAGACACAATCACACACAGAGGGTTAGAGAGAGAGAAAGAGAGAGATACACAATCACACACAGAGGGTTAGAGAGAGAGAGAAAGAGAGAGAGACACAATAATACACAGAGGGTTAGAAAGAGAGAGAGAGAGAGAGAGACACAATCACAAACAGAGTGTTAGAGAAAGAGAGATACACAATCACACTGAGCATATTTAGATATGATTTTCAACAAAGGATATCAAAAGAATGAAGAAAATTAGATATTAGATTTAAATTGGAAAGTTATTTAAATTTGCATATGGGATTGATATGGGTTTCATATGGGTTTCATGTCCCTTTAAATGGGGTCTTGGAAAACTGGTCAACTTAGTAAACATCTGATTTTAGTCTAAAAGGATTGTAACAGAAACTCTTGCCAGATAACACAATGCTTGCTCTGATTATGAGATCTAGAAATCCATGCCCATTAAAATATGTTTAAAACATACTTTTTACTTTAATGCTGCAAATTATGCTTATAGATTCTTTCATTATTCAGTAAATATAAAAATGTCTTGATCCAGTGGTGGCTGGTGAAATTTAAAGATGGTGGGGCGCTTGACCCCACCCCTTTTAATAAAGCCACACCATCAGATGGCACTACCAATTCATTAATTAAATAAATAAAAGGTAGACAGAAACACAGAAAAGCATTCGGGGGAGAGAGAGAGACAGAAGGGGGAGAGAGACACAGAGGGTTAGAGAGAAAGAGAGACACAATCACACACAGAGGGTTAGAGAGAGAAAGAGAGAGAGAGACAATCACACACAGAGGGTTAGAGAGAGAGAGAAAGAGAGATAGACACAATCACACACAGAGGGTTAGAGAGAGAGAGAAAGAGAGAGAGACACAATCACACACAGAGGGTTAGAGAGAGAGAGAAAGAGAGAGAGACACAATCACACACACAGGGTTAGAGAGAGAGAAAGAGAGAGAGAGACACAATCACACACAGAGGGTTAGAGAGAGAAAGAGAGACACACAATCACACACAGAGGGTTAGAGAGAGAGAAATAAAGAGAGAGAGAGAGAGACACACAATCACACACAGAGGGTTAGAGAGAGAGAAAGAGAGAGAAACACGATGATTAAATTACATACAGAGGGTTAGAGAAAGAGAGACACAATCACAGAGGGTTAGAGAGAGAGAGAGAAAGAGACACAATCACACTCAGAGGGTTAGAGAGAGAGAGAGAAAGAGAGAGACACAATCACACACAGAGGGTTAGAGAGAGAAAGAGAGAGAGACACAATCACACACAGAGGGTTAAAGAGAGAAAGAGAGAGAGAGACACAATAACACAGAGGGTTAGAGAGAGAGAGACACAATAACACAGAGGGTTAGAGAGAGAGAAAGAGAGAGAGAGAGACACAATCATACACAGAGGGTTAGAGAGAGAGAGAGAGAGAGAGAGAGAGAGAGACACAATCACACACAGAGGGTTAGAGAGAGAGAAAGAGAGAGAGATACAATCACACACAAAGGGTTAGAGAGAGAGAGAGAGAGAGAAAGAGAGAGACACAATCACACACAGAGGGTTAGAGAGAGAAAGAGAGAGAGAGACACAATCACACACAGAGGGTTAGAGAGAGAGAGAGAGAGAGAGAGAGGGAGAGAGAGAAAGAGAGAGACACAATCACACACAGAGGGTTAGAGAGAGAGAGAGAGAGAGAAAGAGAGAGACACAATCACACACAGAGGGTTAGAGAGAGAGAGATAGAGAGACACAATCATACACAGAGGGTTAGAGAGAGAGAGAGAGAGAGAGAGAGAGAGAGAGAAAGAGATAGAGAAAGAGAGAGACACAATCACACACAGAGGGTTAGAGAGAGAGAGAAAGAGAGAGACACAATCACACACAGGGTTAGAAAGAGAGAGAGACACAATCATACACAGAGGGATAGAGAGAGAGAGAGAGAGAGAGAGAGAGAGGGACACAATCACACTTAGAGGGTTAGAAAGAGACACAATCACACACAGAGGGTTAGAAAGAGACACAATCACACACAGAGGGTTAGAGAGAAAGAGAGAGAGAGAGAGAGAGAGAGAGAAAGAGAGGGACACAATCACACTTAGAGGGTTAGAGAGAGAAAGAGAGACACACAATCACACACAGAGGGTTAGAGAGAGAGAAATAAAGAGAGAGAGAGACACAATCACACACAGAGGGTTAGAGAGAGAGAGAGAAAGAGAGAGAGACACGATGATTCAATCACATACAGAGGGTTAGAGAAAGAGAGACACAATCACAGAGGGTTAGAGAGAGAGAGAGAAAGAGACACAATCACACTCAGAGGGTTAGAGAGAGAGAGAGAGAGAGAGAGAAAGAGAGAGACACAATCACACACAGAGGGTTAGAGAGAGAAAGAGAGAGAGACACAATCCCACACAGAGGGTTAGAGAGAGAAAGAGAGAGAGAGAGACACAATAACACAGAGGGTTAGAGAGAGAGACACAATAACACAGAGGGTTAGAGAGAGAAAAAGAGAGAGAGACACACAATCACACACAGAGGGTTAGAGAGAGAGAAAGAGAGAGAGACACAATCACACACAAAGGGTTAGAGAGAGAGAGAGAGAAAGAGAGAGACAAAATCACACACAGAGGGTTAGAGAGAGAAAGAGAGAGAGACACACAATCACACACAGAGGGTTAGAGAGAGAGAGAGAGAGAGAGAGAGAGAGAGAGAGGGAGAGAGAGAAAGAGAGAGACACAATCACACACAGAGGGTTAGAGAGAGAGAGAGAGAGAGAGAGAGAGAAAGAGAGAGACACAATCACACACAGAGGGTTAGAGCGAGAGAGAGAGACACAATCATACACAGAGGGTTAGAGAGAGAGAGAGAGAGAGATAGAGAAAGAGAGAGACACAATCACACACAGAGGGTTAGAGAGAGAAAGAGAGAGACACAATCACACACAGGGTTAGAAAGAGAGAGAGACACAATCATACACAGAGGGTTAGAGAGAGAGAGAGAGAGAGAGGGACACAATCACACTTAGAGGGTTAGAAAGAGACACAATCACACACAGAGGGTTAGAAAGAGATACACTCACACACAGAGGGTTAGAGAGAGAAAGAGAGAGAGAGAGAGAGACAGAGAGAGAAAGAGGGACACAATCACACTTAGAGGGTTAGAAAGAGACACAATCACACACAGAGGGTTAGAAAGAGACACAATCACACACAGAGGGTTAGAAAGAGACACAATCACACACAGAGGGTTAGAGAGAGAGAAAGTGTGAGATACACAATAATACACAGAGGGTTAGAAAGAGAGAGAGAGAGAGAGAGAGAGAGAGAGAGAGACACAATCACACACAGAGGGTTAGAGAGAGAGAAAGAGAGAGAGACACAATCACAAACAGAGTGTTAGAGAAAGAGAGATACACAATCACACTGAGCATATTTAGATATGATTTTCAACAAAGGATATCAAAAGAATCACACACAGAGGGTTAGAGAGAGAGAGAAAGAGAGAGAGACACAATCACACACAGAGGGTTAGAGAGAAAGATTGAAAACATTCAGGGGAGAGGGAGAGACAGAGGGTTAGAGAGAAAGAGAGACACAATCACACACAGAGGGTTAGAGAGAGAGAGAAAGAGAGAGAGACACAATCACACACAGAGGGTTAGAGAGAGAGAAAGAGAGAGAGACACAATCACACACAGAGAGTTAGAGAGAGAAAGAGAGAGAGAAACACAATCACACACAGATGGTTAGAGAGAGAAAGAGAGAGAGAAACACAATCACACACAGAGGGTTAGAGAGAGAGAAATAAAGAGAGAGAGAGAGAGACACAATCACACACAGAGGGTTACAGAGAGAGAAAGAGAGACACAATGATTCAATCACATACAGAGGGTTAGAGAAAGAGAGACACAAGCACAGAGGGTTAGAGAAAGAGAGAGAAAGAGACACAATCACACTCAGAGGGTTAGAGAGAGAGAGAGAAAGAGAGAGACACAATCACACACAGAGGGTTAGAGAGAGAAAGAGAGAGAGAAACACAATCACTCACAGAGGGTTAGAGAGAGAGAAAGAGAGAGAGACACAATCACACACAAAGGGTTAGAGAGAGAGAGAAAGAGAGACACACAATCACACACAGAGGGTTAGAGAGAGAGAGAGAGAGAGAGAGAGAGAGAGAGACACAATCACACACAGAGGGTTAGAGAGAGAGAGAGAGAGAGAGAGAGAGACAGAGAGAGAGAGACACAATCACACACAGAGGGTTAGAGAGAGAGAAAGAGAGAGAGAGACACAATCATACACAGAGGGTTAGAGAGAGAGAGAGAGAGAGAGAGAGAGAGAGAAAGAGAGAGACACAATCACACACAGAGGGTTAGAGAGAGAGAGAAAGAGAGAGACACAATCACACACAGGGTTAGAAAACGAAAGAGACACAATCATACACAGAGGGTTAGAGAGAGAGAGAAAGAGAGAGACACAATCACACACAGGGTTAGAAAGAGAAAGAGACACAATCATACACAGAGGGTGAGAGAGAGAGAGAGAGAGAGAGAGACACAATCACACTTAGAGGGTTAGAAAGAGACACAATCACACACATAGGGTTAGAAAGAGACACAATCTCACACACAGGGGGTTAGAAAGAGAGAGATACACAATCACACACAGAGGATTAGAGAGAGAAAGAGAGACACAATAATACACAGAGGGTTAGAAAGAGAGAGAGAGAGAGAATCACACACAGAGGGTTAGAGAGAGAGAAAGAGAGAGAGAGACACAATCACAAACAGAGTGTTAGAGAAATAGAGAGACACAATCACACTGAGCATATTTAGATATGATTTTCAACAAAGGATATCAAAAGAATGAAGAAAATTAGATATTAGATGTAAATTGGAAAGTTATTTAAATTTTCATATGGGATTGATATGGGTTTCATATCGGTTTCATGTCCCTTTAAATGGTGTCTTGGAAAACTGGTTAACTTAGTAAACATCTGATTTTAGTCTAAAAGGATTGTAACAGAAACTCTTGCCAGATAACACAATGCTTGCTCTGATTATGAGATTTAGAAATCCATGCCCATTAAAATATGTTTAAAACATACTTTTTACTTTAATGCTGCAAATTATGCTTATAGATTCTTTCATTATTCAGTAAATATAAAAATGTCTTGATCCAGTGCCGGCTGATGAAATTTAAAGATGGTGGGGCGCTTGACCCCCACTTTTTAATAAAGCCACACCATCAGATGGCTCTACCAATTCATTAATTAAATAAATAAAAGGTAGACAGAAACACAGAAAAGCATTCGGAGGAGAGGGAGAGACAGAGGGTTAGAGAGAAAGAGAGACACAATCACACACAGAGGGTTAGAGAGAGAGAGAAAGAGAGAGAGACACAATCACACACAGAGGGTTAGAGAGAGAGAAAGAGAGAGAGACACAATCAAACACAGAGGGTTAGAGAGAGAAAGAGAGAGAGACACAATCACACACAGAGGGTTAGAGAGAGAGAAAGAGAGAGAGACACAATCAAGCACAGAGGGTTAGAGAGAGAAAGAGAGAGAGACACACAATCACACACAGAGGGTTAGAGAGAGAGAAATAAAGAGAGAGAGACACAATCACACACAGAGGGTTAGAGAGAGAGAAAGAGAGAGAGACACAATGATTCAATCACATACAGAGGGTTAGAGAAAGAGAGACACAATCACAGAGGGTTAGAGAGAGAGAGAAGAGACACAATCACACTCAGAGGGTTAGAGAGAGGGAGAGAGAGAAAGAGAGAGACACAATCACACACAGAAGGTTAGAGAGAGAAAGAGAGAGAGACACACAATCACACACAGAGGGTTAGAGAGAGAGAGAGAGAGAGAGAGAGAGAGAGAGAAAGAGAGAGAGAGACACAATCACACACAGAGGGTTAGAGAGAGAGAGAGA